>NC_057808.1:327227909-327349723 GCF_018294505.1 Triticum aestivum | reverse complement strand
TGCCGCGCCGGAGCCCGCCGCACTCGCGAACCGTCGCCGGAGCTCCGCCCGCCCCGGTTCGCCCGAACCGCTCCGCCGACCCGCCGATCTTTTCCGTGGACCGGTATAACCAAACCCTAGATCGGTTTTCTGGTTTTCTCTAGTTTTCTATAAAACCCCTTTTTTTATATCCAGATATTTTGCGAACGTTCACTGTTTAGATCTCCTTAGCGAACGGTTTTCATCGCGTATGCTTCTGTAGCGAACGTTTGTCAGATAGTTTTTTTCTTTTTCTGTTTTAATTTCGGCCAGGGACCTAGATGTAATTTCGCTCGTTTGTCCAAATCCAACGAAACCAACGCCCACTTCTTCGTTATGATCCCCTCTATCCAGTAATCCAACTCAAACATGTTTTTGAAAGTTTAAAATTTGAATTAGACCAGATTTGAATTCAAACTTCGTTTGATCGTAACTTGAGTTTCGTAGCTCCGTTTGAGTTGATTCTTTTTGCTAACCGAAGCTCTTGACCTAAACTTTCTGATAAGGCCAAATTCCCATAATTTTGGTACTGTTAGAAATTGTTTTATGTTGCAAGAGTTATTTGCTTGGTTTTGATGTTTTCCGAATCGTATTCTTCGTTCTTTCCGACCTTTTGAGTGATTGCTTATGTGTGGTTACTATTGCTTGCTTACGATAGATTGACCGGAGTGTGACGAGTAGAACTATCAGGAGTTATGAGTGCGAATCATCTTCATCAACAGTACAGGCAAGTTCACACTTTGATCATATCCCTTTCATACCCAGTTTTTATGCATTAGTTTCACCCTCAAACATTGCATGAGTAGGATTGATAACATGTGGGTATTGGGAAGTAGTTGATGAGGTAGGAACCTATTGCCCTGCATTCAAACCTTGGGAGTTACTATTACGTTATGCTTATATTGCCATGCTATGCTGGTAGACGTGGATTGGGTTTGAGTGTATCCATGACAGTTGTGAGATTGTTAATTAATGGTTAAACTTAAGGTGTCAACTTAAATACACATCTGGGTGGATTGAGGCACCTGGGGAATCCAGTGATAGCCTGTATTTTTGGAAATCCCGGGTACCGTGTGATTCTCCTATGGACTGCCACCCAGGCTCAAAGGGATCATGAGATTATTCATGCTAGAAACTTTCGTGTGCAGCCACAAGCTATTATGGGCTCTAGCATAGTTGATTAAGTCGTGTGAACTCTTACAGTGGTAGACTAGCAGATGTAGGGGATGTAGGTGGTACTGTCTACCCATCGTAAGGTGCTAACGCTTCTGAAAGACTGTGTCTCGGTCATCCGTTTCTCAAACACCTTGTAGTGCGAGAAATCCAACGGAGGAGATCGAGTCTTGTGGGGAAAAGTGCACAAACCTCTGCAGAGTGTACAAACTAATCATGGTTAGCCGTGTCCCCGGTTATGGACATCTTGAGTATCTGGTTCTTGGATTATCATGTTGATCTCATCACTCTTAAGTATAAAAGTTTATTGGGTTGTTAATGATTACCTTTAATTGGGATTGAGAGGGGGTTTACCTTCTCAATGTTTTCAACAAACTTTGTAGTTAAATAAAATATATTCCTTTGCAGTAGGGAAAAATTGGCTTTTCGCAAAAACATATAACCATAGAGCCTTTCCACCAGCCATATTTGCATGTAGTGATAGTTATTATTCATCATTTATCCTATGATGTGAATTTGCCAGTACATTCAATGTACTGACCCTCTGTGGCTGCAACGTCTCATGTTGCAGGAATCTTACGACGAGTAAGTGATACGTTAGGGTTACGATTTCCACACTCAACTTTGCCGTTGGTGTTGATGGGAATCCACAACCTTGTTACTTCCGCTATTTGGATTGAGGTAATAGTATTTACGTTATTTTATACATGTGATTTACCTCTGTTATAAATCCTCGAGTACAGTGTGTGTCAGCATACCGATCCAGGGATGACACTTAAGCACAGAGACTTGACCGTCTGAGGTCGGGTCGCTACAAGATGGTATCAGAGCACATGTTGACTGTAGGACGTGACCCTAGAAACTGGCAAGCCCATAGGAAAGATTTTCTCTACAACTTTTTTTTCAAAAAAAAAAATCTTTTACCTCTCTTCTCTTCTGAGCTTATCAAAATATTCCCTTTTAGTGAGACCATACCCTTTTTCCCTTTTGACCACACGAGGAATCGACTGATGAGACCACTCCAAGAAGTACAAGATATCGGACAACTAAGACCACTTCGGAATGAAGGAGATTTTACCATGCATCTGAATAATGGAAACTACAACGGTTGAAGAATTCTGAAGACTAGGAGAATTTGAAGGCTCTGAAGAATTCCCAGATTTGTATGACCTAGGAAGGCTACCCTTATGGAACTTGGCAAACTATGGAAGTTGTCAATACCCGACATGATTATAAATATATACAACTCTGTGGCTAACACAAAGAACATCAATAGGTGTAATTTCCAAGTTAAGTTTCAGACAAGGTGGTTTCTCACAAAATTTGGGGTTTGGGACCCAACACCACTTTGAGGTTGAATCCTGATTGTCCCTAGCAGATCAAATACTTGACAACAATCAAACAGAGGAGATAGATAAAATCCACTAAAATGTTCCACTAGGAAGGTAAGGCACAACAAAGATAAGAATTAGTGGTAATCTTTACATGGCCTAATCCTCAATGTTGTCTCTTGTCTGTAAGGAAATTTAATAACACATGAGTACTAAACTGAGCCCAGATGTTCATTATAAGAACAGATAAAGCGAGAGCATCTGGGCGTACCGGTGAATGACAAGTATATATGCAAAGCTCAGTAACGTTCGCAAGCCTCGAGAGAAATTTGGAGAAATCACAATCCCCGCCTAGATAGTGCCATATATCAATTACAGCATAATCGAGGCGCGGAAGATCCCCAAGGTTCCAACCATAATCATTAGCCGAACAAATTTTGAGGAACCGGAGATTGGTCGCCTGAATCACCCACTCTTTGAATCTGCCTCGGATAGTCACATCCCAAAGTGTCAGCTCCTCGAGCGAGGGTGATGTGGCGATGATCTTCTCCAGCTGGTATCCCCCCTTCTTCTGTAACCGGACGTTGATGAGAGTAAAATTCCTTAACTCCCGTAAACCTTGGAAGCCCGGGGGTAGGGGCGGGATGGCGCATCTGAAGAGACTGAGGGAGGTGAGCTGGCCGCAGGTGAAGAGGGAGGAGGGGAGAGCCAGGAAGCCGTCGATGGAGCTGATGTGGAGGGTCTCGACGCCCCGACGGGAGAGGACGAGAAGCCAGTCATGGATGCGGGCCGCGTAGGGCTCGTCGAGGAAGACGCAGAAGCGCCGGACGCGGCCGGGGCAGCGGAGGAGGATGCCGTCGACGGCCCTCAACCCCTTGGGCGCTCCCTCGTCGTCTTTTAGGCGGGGGAAGTGGAGGTCGAGGGATGGGAGGGCCTCCCATCGGTATCGCCAGGCGCGGGAGAGCGCCGACGTACGAACGGCGTCGCGGAGGTCGAGGCGGGTGAGGATGACGTTGAGGACGTCCGCGGGCAGCGAAATCAGGGCGTCCGCCTCCACCGGAGCGGCGTCAGCCAGCCGACGACGCTTCTTGTAACGGCGTCGACGCGGGGGCGGCATCTCTCCGGTGATGGCGCGGCGGCGCGGTTCTAGGGTTTTCAGAGGCGGAGCGCCGCTTTGGGGTGGTCTGGAAATGCCGCGCTCTTTTCGTTGCGGCGGGATGATTTGGCGCGTGATGAAGCGGGAACAATATCCGGTGCTCCCAACACTCGTATACATTTCACAAACACACACAACAAACTCGTGTACAAATCAAAGTTTAACGGGAATGTTACCTAGGAAACGTTCACTGGGAACATGTGACATTTCAAACTTTTTTATGGCATTTTTAGTTGTGGGTAAGATAACAGTTTCTTTACAACGACGTGACATTTTCTGGTAAGATAATAGCTTTCGAGACTTCATCCTAGAAAATGCAACGAAACTGCTCTGTACACGATCTTTATGGCCGACATATGCACGACATGTAATCCAGCGGCCGGTGCTACTTCAATACGTACGCATGTACGGCCGGATTCATTAA
Source organism: Triticum aestivum (assembly GCF_018294505.1). Taxonomy (NCBI): domain Eukaryota; kingdom Viridiplantae; phylum Streptophyta; class Magnoliopsida; order Poales; family Poaceae; genus Triticum; species Triticum aestivum. Next base: position 327,345,621 of record NC_057808.1, on the reverse strand, counting down.
TCGTGCATGAATCGTCCAGTTTTTGTCATGTGCATAGCACGATTCAAAAAGCAATGTCGCTCTCAAAAAAATTGCCACCCTCTCAAACTAAAAATGTCATCTACAACGGTCGCGTGTGCCATCCCTCCCTTGCGAACATTCGCCAGTTATGAGTGTTACATTTGATCATATGCAATTTTTCATTTGACTTATTGATCATGCCCTACTTTACTTAAATCAATTTTTAAGTCAGAAGAGCGAACATATGCCATGCGAAACGACTATTTAAACACGGAGCCAATTTCATAGGGTATGTAGAACCGTGGATCTCTTCTGATTTAAACGAATTTCAAATATATTTTTGTAGGGTTCCAGCGTACAGGGAAATTTTCCTGTATAGTCTCTTCGTCCAAAAGAATAGACCGCCCAAAAATCTTACGGGTTAATTTTCTACTCTACAATTCCATAGTATTCCTGTGAACTAAGCCTCTAGAATTTTTCTAAACATAACTACTAGTCCCTCCGTACCATAATATATGTTGTTTTAGCAGTTCAATTTGAGCTGCTAAAATGACATATATTATGGTACAGAGGGAGTATAACACATGCACTCAACGTCTAGAAATTTTCAACGCTTGTCCTGTGGTGCAACAAAACAGCTATTATTAGATAACCCAATATTTTTCTCCTGTGTACAAATATCAGTACAAGAATGAAAAGAATCCACATTTAGGAAATGTGCATATACAACATAACCCGGATCTTAAAAGAAAAAAGGACACTGTGTTGCACAGTTTTTAACATCTATGCTCCCGTTAATTAAGGGGGGTTACCACTGTCATTCAAATTATGTTATCATGGTCGCTTACGCAGGTAACAAATGGAATGCAGTTTCAGATATTACAAAGAGATAAACCTTAGTACCTTCAAAGGAAAAAGACAAACCTCGATGATAATAAATTAATATACTAGTCATTAATCTTGAAGTACTGAAATGATAATGATGAAAGGGGTAGATCTCAAATGGTAAAAATGATTCACCCAAAAGAGGAGAACATGATGATCCAACCTGTTCATACTAATAGTAACATACAAGGCTACAAGTTGTTGCTTTTCTCCTGCTTCTTTTAATTTTTCCAAGGCATGTTGCTTTGCTAATGTTATGGGATGGGCAAAGGAATTTGTGCAACACAAGGCTATGAGTTTACTACTCCCTCCCTCCCATAATATAAGATGTTTTTGCAGTTCAAATTGAACTGCAAAAACGTCTTACATTATGGGACAGAGGTAGGACTATTTGTCATTGCTACTATCCCACTCGTAAGCTCTTACAAACATTTTCTAAGCAAATTAAACTAATGGTGCACAGCAAGTTTTCATTGGAAAATCACATTGCAAGAGTTCTCTCTTAAGGAGAGTTTTGCAGGTCATACAAGACATAATTATGCGCCAAACGGAGCAGTAAAGTAGCTCATGACGACAACCATTTTCTTCAGGATACATATCTTTAACAGCCCAGCCGCCCAAGGTACATAGTTAGAGAAGATCAAGGGATAAACAGACACCGTCTTACGCAAGTGAGCCATCTGAACGTAATCAGCGCCCATTCCCAGAATTGCATGGAAGACACGTCTCTATGTAGCAGCTCATTTCATTTTACCTGCAAAAGGATAACAGCCACTTTCTGAATTTGTGCAACTCGTTGCAAGATATTAAGCAGGTGATAAAACAGGAGAAAACATAAACTTGAATAAACAACATACAAAGTAATAATAACGAAGTAGCAGCACGTGTAATAATGAACAAATATATAATGCATTCAGTGAAGCATGAAGATGAAACTCTCGATTCCCACTGTAATCGACAAGGTGTCGGATCACTATCAACTTTTTGTCCCATGAGATAAATCCATACGGCTTTAGCACAATGCTATCACTCTTTATCCCAATGTGCCTTACTCAAAAGCTAAATTATCACGAAGTGGTTTGTTCTGTGGCCAGTATTGATAATTTGCACTTAATGTTTGTCCCTACCCTCCCTTCGTAAAGATTAAAGGGAGGCTGCTAGAGTAAAGGCAGATAGTACAAAATTCATGTTCTGTTATGTGATGATAATGGAATCTGGCTACAAGGTAGTCGTTTAGAAAAATGATCAACGACTCAAGTTATCATCCTGTAAAGAAAACATGGGAGTCATGATCTTGTAAAGAAAACCTTGGGTATAGATCCAAACTCATTTTCAAGCTTTCCATGTTCACATGTGATTTCTGTTGACAGAAGTGTTCATCCTATTTCCATCCATAGTCCCTCCTCTCCGGTATAGACAATAATGGTAGCACATAATATATCAACCCAAGGGCTAATTAAGAATGTGAAACTTGTAAGACACTCCATATATTCTTCAACATAAATATAGGCTAAGGAATACAGATAATTACTGACTGAAGTTCAAGATTTTTTTTTTACCGTCAAAGAAGACTCGAGCATGGGTTGAAGCCCTTCTATATGTCATTAGTTCACAGAGTGCATCCTCATTTGACTTTGATCTTCTGCAACCAAGACTAAGATGCATTGTGCGAAGAACTGCTGCTTTAGATAAAACGAGCTCTATGAAATACATTTCATTTTGCAACCAGCCAATATTTTTCATTTTCACAACCTGAAGGTTGGCACAGAAGGCATCAGTCCATTGTGTATTTAGAACTCTGCATTTGTTTCAGGTGCATCCCCATCACCAAAAATAAACAAAAAGTGTCAAGCACCAAAAATAGCAATGATGACCTCCAAGCATAACAACTACAATAGTTTGCAAGGCGGTGTTCTTATTTCATACCGTAATTTCAAGTTCTTCTAGATTAGGAGCATTCCTTAGTAAGCAAAAGGTTAACACTATGGCAGGCATTTCGTAGAAATGTGTCCAGAGGGTCAAACTCTTTAAGTTGTCAAAGGTACATGGAAGTGTTTCCAGGAGACCACCTCCAGTAAACTGTAAAAGAAACAAATATTAAGCATGTGAATCTCAATGCAAATGTGGATCAGAACAATTCATAATTGGCACTTTTTATGGTAAGAACAGAAAATTACCGATGTGTAGCACGCACAGAGAGAGAGCTTCCTAACTTGCGCAAAGCTGGCAAGAAATCCTCTGAACTTGATATTACTCACATAGTTTCCAACATCGATGGCGACTTCATCGATGCATGGCAGCTCCTTAACTTGCCAGTCATAATCAAAGTCAGAACTTATCGTTAGGCTCCGGAGGTTGGCCCCGCGAATCACCCACGCGTTTGAGTACGCGTCATTCCCACGGACATCCACAAAGTGAAGATTCAGGGTTTCAAGCAAGGGTGACCCGACAAGAATCGCCTCCAGTTGGCTCTCCCCGTTCTCCGGGAAATCGACAAGGCCGAGTTTTAGAACCTTGAGCATGGGGAATCCAGTGAATCCCACTGGGAGAGACGGCAGGCCGCATTGGTGCAGCTTGAGGTGCGTGAGTTGGGCGCATAGGAAGAGGGAGGAGTGGAGGATGAAGGGGGAGGCGCATCGGAGGTTGATGGACCTGACGCCGCGGTCGCAGAGGGCGACGAGCCAGTCATCGACGCGGCCGAAGGAGTGCTCGTCGACGTGGAAGGAGAAGTTGGAGATGCGGCCGGGGTAGCGAGCGAGAACGCGGTCGACAGCCAAGGGGGCCGTGCCGGGGTTGTCGACGAAGGAGAGGCAGAGGTAGGGGAGGGCCTCCCACCGGCGGCGCCAGGCGCGAGAGAGGGCGGAGGTACGGACCGCGTAAGGGAGGTCGAGGCGGGTGAGGATGCCGTCGAGCAGGGGCGGCGGGAGGGACGTCAGCGGGTCCGCCGCCGGCTCGCCAACCCTAGCGCGGCGGGGCGAGGGCTCCATTGTCATCGCCCCTCCGCCCTGTAGCCCACACTTCGCTCGAACCAGGGGAGAAGGAAATGGAGTTACAAAATCATCCAGAGCAGTATGACGGGTGGGCTCAGACTTGGAAATGGAGAGGAAGTAGCATTGCCATTTGTCGGCAAAAAACACATATTTAACTTGAGGACGAAAAGAATTCACAATCTAAACTGCTTTCGAAAAAAATTCACTGAGCTGATCGTTTCGAGTGGCACCCGACAGATAGGCGTCACACTATACTGTGCAGCGCCTGGCTCTTAGGCTATGTTGCACATTTTTCCGGTCCAGCGTGGTCCACTTCGGTCCAGCGTGGCAGCTCGGGCCCACTCCTGGTTGTGCAGCGCCTAACTGAAAGGAGTTGCACAGTGTAGTGCAGCGCCTAACAGAAAGGAGTTGCACAGTGTAGTGCAACACCTAACTGAAAGGAGCTGCACAGTGTAGTGCAGCGCCTAACTAAAAGGAGTTGCACTATCTTATATTAAAACTGTTGTAACTTTTAATCCGTGAATCCGACGAAAACGTGCCTTATATGAATGTTGCACATTTTTCCGTGTTCTACGCAATGGTGGCATTTTCATCTATGTTAGGATCAATTTGCTTGATGAAAACCCTGTTGCAAAAGTGTGTCATAATATAACTGACAGAATCTGTTAAAATTTACAAACTTGACATGATGATAGCCATTGACCTATAGCTCTTACGCGTTTGCAACCTACATGAGTTTTGCACTGCATAATGTGTACTTTCACGCCATGCCTATGCTTGCCATGTTAATTATCTTTAACATGTTCATTTCTTGCATCTAAGTAACTAACATGATATAAGTGAACTTTTGTTACAGGAAGTTACATTTTGTAAGATCCATAGTAATTAATCTTGACATCATATGAATATGATCTAACTATGAAAGTTGGAAAATTTTATGTCTACCTTAAGTCCATGTCATTTTCATACCCACTAAATATTTGCATCGCTATGTTTTGAAACACTAAAGTACCTAAGGCAATGTTCTACCAGATTGACACGTTAATTTCACCAAGTCTCTCAACAGAACTTGCATTTTGTAAAATGCATAGTAAATCAACCATGCTTCATATGGAATAACTTTATATATGAATTTGAGCATCTCCATGTCTACTTTCAGTATATCCAGCGTGTTGCCATGTTAAAAACAGTCGCACTAAAGTAGGCATGATAATGTTGTTGACAAATTTATTGCATATCTTGACATAATCATATCTTGATTTCAACAAAACCCCTTGGCATGAACTTGATATGTTTTTCATTTAGAATTTGTTTAGATCAATTTAGTTTTTCTGCTGGCTAAACTCTGTTATTCATTATGCTAGTAAGATAAGCCTTCTAACATCCAGCTAGTAGCGCTGACAGCTAGTTTTCCCATCAACTCTGTTTTGTCGTCCTGGTTAGCATGAGGCCATCCTGGGTTATCAAGTTCAAACCGACTCACTCCATACCGACCTCAGCTTTTTCCAGTAGCCTAAAGACAGAGTCCAAATCAGAGAACATGTGCTCTTGCTACTGACAGAAAACATTATAGGTGCTAAATTTTAAGGCTATATAAGTATACACCTTATAAAATGCAAAGTTCTGATGATATCCATGAACTCGATGAAATTAATGTGTCAATCTGGCAGAATATTGCGTTAGGAACTTTACTGTTTCAAAACATAGTGATGCACATATTTAGTGGGTGTGAAAATGACATGGACTTAAAGTAGACATAATATTTTCTAAGTTTCATAATTAGATCATATCATATGATGCCAGGATTAATTACTATGGATCTTACAAAATACAACTTTCTGTAACAGAAGTTCACTTATATCATGTTAGTCACTTAGATGCAAGAAATGAACATGTTAAAGATGATTAACATGGCAAGCATAGGCATGGCGTGAAAGTACACATTATGCAGTGCAAAACTCATGTAGGTTGCAAAAGCGTAAGAGCTATAGGTCAATGGCTATCATCATGCCAAGTTTGTAAATTTTAACAGATTCTGTCAGTTATATTATGATGCACTTTTGCAACAGGGTTTTCATCAAGCAAATTGATCCTAACATAGATGAAAATGCCATCATTGCGTAGAACACGGAAAAATGTACAACATTCATATAAGGCACGTTTTCATCGGATGCATGGATTAAAAGTTACAATAGTTTTAATATAAGGTAGTGCAGCTCCTTTCTGTTAGGCGCTGCACTACACTGTGCAGCTCCTTTCTGTTAGGCGCTGCACTACACTGTGCAACTCCTTTCAGTTAGGCGCTGCACAACCAGGAGTGGGGCCCGGGCTGCCACGCTGGACCGGCGTGTGGTGCCTAAGAGTCAGGCGCTGCACAGTATAGTGTGGCGCCTATCTGTGGGCGCCACTCGAAACGGTTAGCTTAGTGATTTTTTTTCGAAAGCAGTTCAGATCGTGAATTCTTTTTGTCCTCAGGTAAATATGTGTTTTTTGCCCCATTTGTCCAACTCTCAATCAAACATGTCACATTTTCTTTAGAGAATTGAACATGTGACATTTTATCCAACACACTGGCTAATTGTACATGCGTTGCGATGGGGCATACATATTTTAGTGGTTTAACAACAATCATGTCCAACATATACTTTACACCCACCATATTGTACATATTGTAGATTGTGGTGAGATTTGGTTTGATTTGAGTATGGGTAGAGAAACACAATGAGAGTTTTGATATAGTTGAGGTTGATTAGATTTGATTGAGTTAATACATGACATGATTTTGGTAATGTTTGATTGATTTAATGCAGGACATGGTTTCTAATAGGACAAGAAAATGAATTACAGATTTGTTATAAATAGTTATTCCAAACAGGGGTGTGGGGACAAAAAATAATGAGGGAGTGGGGGAGGAGATTAGGAGAACATACTAACTCTCATTTAATAGTAGGGAAAAGAACATGACGCATAAGGGGAAGCCATGGAGGAAATTTTGCGGCGATGAGCCCGGGAACAACAACCTAACTGGGCTCTAAGATGGCCTCCTTGTGCAGTTTGACAACGAGTTGCAGTAGGAGTTCATCAGATGGAGCTAGTTCGTTGGCTCTAATGCTCAGAAAAACAGAGTTTGAAAAGTAGAAGAATCTTGCACTATTAGCTATCTCAAAGATAGCAAATACATATCAGCAGAAAAAATTGGAATTACTATTAAAAGGATAAATAAGACAAATGATTATGAATTGTGCATGTTACAACCACTTTATTATCTAACATCTTGTATCATTCAAGGATGTGTTTCCGTGACCACGCATAAACATGTTCTTGAAGGTATGAAACCAAGACAAAGTAGCAACATTGATATAGGTATCCTCCGCAAGAAAAGCTCTTCTCCTCCCGTCGGCGCCGCCGCCGGTCTGTCCCATCTCCAATGGCCTCTAGGCCATGGAGGTGCGGAGGATCTCGGCCCCCCGCCGGCGGGAGGGATCCCGTTCTCGTTCTTATTAGATTCGGCCTCTTGGTTGGGGCTGTGTGGCGACGGCGACGTCCTTAGTAGGAATAATGTCTCCCACGCTCTATCCCCTTCCCGATGGTGCATCTAGCATCGTCGGAGGGCATGTGAAGGTTTGTCTTCGTCGGATCTTGCGGGATTCGGTCGGTGCTGGTCTTCGGTGGATCTATTTGGATCCTGTCTTTGTTTAGGTGTTTACAGGTTTGATCCTTCTGATCTACGACTTTCTTCATCGGCGTGGTTGCTACTCTGGTGTGCTGGTCCTATGGGGCCTTAGCACGACGACTTCCCGACTGTCTACTACAACAAGGTTTGCCCGGCTCCGGTAAGGGAGCGCGATGACGGCGGCGCGCCTTCGGTTCGCTCCAGTGTTGGTAGTCGTCGTTAGGTGGTCCACAGACATGATTGTAATTTGTATTACCTCTTTTGTTTTTTGTACTGTCATGATTGAATATGAATAGATTGGAAGTTTCTGGCAAAAAAAACATTGATATAGGTACTCCACAATATGAATCCATAAAATTCTAAGAAAATAAAGTTGAGAAATCATGGAAGAGCACACGCTAGGAGCTTTCTCAAATATTAGAGTAGAACAAAATGATTGGGTATTGAAATATGACCTAAAAAATGTGTTTCCGTGCACAAGCACAAATAGTCCCGGGATCGCAACGGCTGTTATGTTTTCATGATAGCTTGTGCTATCATGATGGTAGGCGGCCGTTGGTCAGATGACGACCCACATCAGTACATGATGGATCGGGCAAACATTCTGAGCCAAGATGAGTCGTCTGGGCTAGGCTAGTGGCGAACTCCACCCAGAACGGGAACCCGCGAGTCACATCCACATCCGAATCAATGGCGGCGAACACAGCAACCTATAGGCAAAGTGAAATTAACATAGTTTGTTTGCACTGTTCTTACTGGTCAACCACATTTTGCATCACAATTTCAAAGGATAAATACTCCAGTTTTACACTTTTTTTTATTTTGCTAGCCACATGTCCCATGCGGTCTCTAGTTTTACACTTCATGCTTATTAACATTTGCATCAATCTAACTTTGGTTTATCTTATAATGGAGAGAATTAATTGATGGCATAATAATCTGAGAAATTGGAGCTTCGTGAACAAGTGCATTTCCAGGGGCCCAAAAACATACAACGAAAATATAATAATAAATCATACATAAAAAAGGTCATGGGCCAGAAAGAGGCTGCTAGTGGGCCCTGGTGGGTCTACGCCTAGTGTAGGTTCCTCCCCTCCTAGGGTGCCTACAACGGCACATATAGCCCACATGCACCCCTTGTTGCTCTCCCGGGTGTTTGTCTCTCCTCCGAGATGTGAACTTCATGTCAATATTTTCGGGAGTTTCTCCACCGCCTCTTAGAGGTAGGACCCTAGTTCTATTTTATGCAAGATCTACACCCTTTGACAGGGGGGATTTGAAGCAATCGTCATCACCAACTCTCATGCACGAAGGGGAACCTCTTCATCTATGTCATCTTCATCATTCCCATCAACAACACCATTGCCCCATTTCCATCTCCATCCATTTTATGTACAATTGGTATGAATCAATTGTCGTTATTAGCTCTCGGTGTGCATTGGTGTATTCATAGTTTATGTTGTGTGTTTCATTGGCGAAAGATCTTTACTTCATTATACCTCTTAACATGTTCACCATGATGCTCCACGAGTAGTTCCATAGTGTTCTTGAGGACATGGGAGATATCTAGTTTTAAGTGTCATATAAGTTACTGGATTATAACAGGAGGCGTGAATATATACCCTAAATGAGATGGCTATGGTTGGGCTTTATTTTTTTTAAGAAAAGGAGGATGACCCCCGGCCTCTGCATCTGGAAGATGCATACGACCACTTTATTGATTATTCTCGAGGACCTTACAAAGTGTTCCAACAATATGCCTGAATCCACCATCTAGGCAACATATGCCGCTACTCCTATCCATACGATGAAGGGGTGCTAGCTGGGCCACTACCCAGACCACTCACCTAAACCTAACATCAAAAGCCGGAATCCCCAGCCTAGCCACATACCGGGTCTGGGGCATAAACCGGTCTGACGCACTCACAGGTGTCGTCTCCGCCATCTTCCACTGGTCCATCTCCAAGCAGATTGAAGTGCCAACCTTGGCAGGCTCTGAAGGAAATATGCCCTAGAGGCAATAATAAAGTTATTATTTATTTCCTTATATCATGATAAATGTTTATTATTCATGCTAGAATTGTATTAACCGGAAACATAATACATGTGTGAATACATAGACAAACAGAGTGTCACTAGTATGCCTCTACTTGACTAGCTCGTTAATCAAAGATGGTTATGTTTCCTAGCCATAGACATAAGTTGTCATTTGATTAACGAGATCACCTCATTAGGAGAATGACGTGATTGACTTGACCCATTCCGTTAGCTTAGCACCCGATCGTTTAGTATGTTGCTATTGCTTTCTTCATGACTTATACATGTTCCTCTGACTATGAGATTATGCAACTCCCGTTTACCGGAGGAACACTTTGTGTGCTACCAAACGTCACAACGTAAATGGGTGATTATAAAGGTGCTCTACAGGTGTCTCCAAAGGTACTTGTTGGGTTGGCGTATTTCGAGATTAGGATTTGTCACTCCGATTGTCGGAGAGGTATCTCTGGGCCCACTCGGTAATGCACATCACTATAAGCCTTGCAAGCATTGTGACTAATGAGTTAGTTGCGGGATGATGTGTTACGGAACGAGTAAAGAGACTTGCCGGTAACGAGATTGAACTAGGTATCGAGATACCGACGATTAAATCTCGGGCAAGTAACATACCGATGACAAAGGGAACAACGTATGTTGTTATGCGGTCTGACCGATAAAGATCTTCGTAGAATATGTGGGAGCCAATATGGGCATCCAGGTCCGTTATTGGTTATTGACCGGAGACGTGTCTCGGTCATGTCTACATAGTTCTCGAACCCGTAGGGTCCGCACGCTTAACGTTACGATGACAGTTTTATTGAGTTTTGATGTACCGAAGGAGTTCGGAGTCCCGGATGAGATCGGGGACATGACGAGGAGTCTCGAAATGGTCGAGACGTAAAGATCGATATATTGGACGACTATATTCGGACTTCGGAAAGGTTCCGAGTGATTCGGGTATTTTTCGGAGTACCGGAGAGTTACGGGAATTCGTATTGGGCCTTAATGGGCCATACGGGAAAGGAGAGAAAGGCCTCAAAAGGTGGCTGCGCCCCTCCCCTTGGTCTGGTCCGAACTGGACTAGGGAAGGGGGACGCCTCCTTCCTTCCTTCTCTTTTTCCCTTCCCCTTTTCCTATTCCATGTGGAAGGAGGAATCCTACTAGGACTAGGGAGTCCTAGTAGGACTCCAACCTTCTGGCGCGCCCCAGGGGCTGGCCGGCCTCCCCTCCTCCATCCTTTATATACGGGGGCAGGGGGGCACCCCATAGACACAACAATTGATCCTTGAGATCTCTTAGCCGTGTGCGGTGCCCCCCTCCACCATATTACACCTCGACAATACCGTTGCGGAGCTTAGGCGAAGCCCTGCGTCGGTGGAACATCATCATCGTCACCACGCCGTCGTGCTGACGAAACTCTCCCTCAACACTCGGCTGGATCGGAGTTCGAGGGACGTCATCGAGCTGAACGTGTGTAGAACTCGGAGGTGCCGTACGTTCGGTACTTGATCGGTCGGATCGTGAAGACGTACGACTACATCAACCGCGTTGTGATAACGCTTCCGCTGTCGGTCTACGAGGGTACGTGGACAACACTCTCCCCTCTTGTTGCTATGCATCACCATGATCTTGCGTGTGCGTAGGAAATTTTTTGAAATTACTACGTTCCCCAACAGGCTCCTCCGCCATCAACGCCACCATGACGCCAAATGACGACCATCACCTACGCTAGAACATCGCCAAGCAGATGGAGCGCTACCACAAGATGAAAATCAGCGGTAAAATGGCCGCCGCCAAACACCTCACACGCACCACAAAGCGCCCACCGTGCTTCCGGGAACCCCAGGCGACGCCTTCAAGAAGGAGCGCGATGAAGGTACAACGCCGTCGCCCGCAAGGGGAACTAGAGCTTTCGCCCAAATGAAGAGCACAGTGAGAAACGGGATAGGATCTCGACAAGGCCTCCAAGAAGGGAACCGACGCCCACAAAGGCGCCGCCATTGTCGTGGCCTCCGCCGACGGCCAAGGGTTTCCCCCGATCCCGCCCCCGTCCCATCCATCCGGCCACAGACCTGGCCAGGGGAGCGCACGCAGCCAGAGAAGGCGTTGGACTTCATCGAAGCAGGCACGCCGGGTGACGGGGCACCCCGACCCACCGCAGTAGACGTCCACCAAGACCTCGCCGCCCGCACAGCCGAAGTCGCGGACCACCAGCTCCCATGGCCGTCGCCCGTCGAGAGGCCACGCCGTCCACACCGCCCGAGGCCGCCGCCCCGGCACCCACCCACCGCGCACATCCCGTCAAAACACGAAGAACGACCCACACCGCCGCCACCAGGGAGACCACACCGCGAGCACCCAAACCGGGCGACGAGGCAGGGCCGCGCCGGCCAGATCCGGCGGATCCGGCGATCCCCGGCCCACCAGCCGCCAGAGAGGAGCCGACCTGATCTGGTAGTTGGACCTTCCCAGGAGACCCCCACACCGGATCTGGAGAGGGGCTAGCGACAGCTCCGGCGACCGACGGCCGCCGTAGAGGGCCCGCGTCGGCGGCCACCAGGAGCTGGGGAGGCGGGCGGCGGCATCTGATGCGGGGTGGGGGCACCTCCAACGTCGAGGCGGGTGCGCGGGGAAACCCCGCCGCCGCCTACCGCCGCGCGGGCGGCTGCCGGCGGCGGCGGGGGAGGAGGAGGGGAGGCTGGGGGAAACCGGCGGGCGGCTAGGGTTTCGCCCCCGAGTCGCCCGGAGCGGACGACGCGGGGGCGGGGGGGGGGGGGGACAAAACATATTTCCCCACACAACATCGACCAAGCAACAATAATCATTGGAAATAATTATGGAATTAACAACTATGCAATATTCTCATTGTCCTCAAGAATGTTCAATCACCATAAGTAACACAATCGGCTTGTCCTTAGCCTTACTAAGGATTGGGACACTTGTTGTACTCTTTTAAAGTTGTGTTTCATTGCTACTCCACCATCACAAATTACAAAACTGCTACACCTTTTAGCATCCTACGTTCTTAAGAAGTTGCTCCCCACTACAAGGCATTCTCTCAACATGCACACACTCCACCTCAGCATGCATGCCACATCAGCGTTTCAGTCCCACTACCACTAGCAATCCTGCCATGTCAACATTTTTTTCTGTTTCAACTAATTATGCGATTTAATCTCTCGTTAGAATGGATTGACTCATCTTCCTATTCTGTATAACCGATCAGAGATTTAAGAGAAGAGACGCATCGTCTTAGACTCCCCACCACACCTCCAATACGCAAAGAGAAGATGAGAGAAGCCCAACCGTCTGCCCCATGCCTTTCGTTTACACCTCCCTACGATTCAGTTCCTAATACTTTTAATCACAACCCATCGAGCCCTCTCGGAAACACATCGAGCCCTCACGTTTCCCTTCCCAAGGGAAATCTACTACGTACGACGGGGCGGCTCCTCCGACACGACCGTCGGTTTCGCTCGTCTCGGCGGCTTCCGGGGTTCTCTCGGGCAAAATACACCTTGGTCGTGTGTGCCTGCGTCCTCGAGACGGCGTCTGCGGTGCCCTCGTGCTCCCATCCATTTTCTGTCTCCGTTCCGGCCAAGGTAGCTCCGGCGTGAAATCCCCTCAGTCCACAGGACCACCGGTCTTCCAGACCTCCGCTGCCACTCTGGGGCCCTTGGAGCGGGCTGCACGCGATTTTTCGCCCAGTCAGATCGTCTAGCACATCCGAATCAGCCTATGCATGCCTTCCTCTGCTCTGAAGTCTGAAGCTCCTACATCGGATCCATCTTGACTCCGACGTCTCTCTGGGCGTTGGTACATGGGCCGGGGTACGTTCCGTCGCCGGTCGCCCAGAATTGCGGATCGTCGATGAAGGCCTAACCTATGATGCCTCTGCGTGCCGTTGCTCTGCTCCTCGGCCGCCGTCGGCGGTAACGAGCGGCAAGGAGTCGGGCTTCATCAGCGAAGACGACTTCCCCGGGACTCCATCTTCAGGTGAGCATCAACGCGCTTATACATTCGCCTATGAGATGGTGAATACCATTGGCGGTCGTCCGGATCCAGTGGAAAGGTGCGGAGGCGGACGACGTCCGGACTCCCTGTGTAAGACACCATTGCTCCTTCCTCGGGGTGGTCAACAGCTTTGTCTCGCTCAAGCGACGAGTTTTAAGCAACAACCTTTGCTTCTCACATCTTATAGCCGTATTCTGAAAAATACAACACTGAAGTACCATCACTATGTAATCGTAATGCTTTCAGATCTTCACAGTATAGTTTGTCCATCTCACTAAATAATTGTTTTTTTTCAGAGCTTGGAGTATTATGTCCTGATTCTACTTTGCTTTGCACCTACGCCTCCGGATATTAGTGCATGGCTATATGCGGCTCTATTTTTGCTTACTAATCAAACCATCAACCTTTTGAGACTTGGATAGTTGTCAGTTTGAGGAGCTTCATTTCTTACATCCTACATCCCTCTCTTTTTTAGATGTTGCTTTCTTACTTCTTTCCCTGGATCGGTGCCTCGAGGTTAGGAGGGGCTTGGCTGGTTATTTTTTGCCTTTTGTAATAAATCAGTGGTGTGCAAGGCTATAATTCTTAGGTAGCATCAGTAAAGATAAACTAAATGTGTTCTCTCAGTTATTACAATAAGCTTTGGGGGTGTTTGGTTCAGAAGTACTAGGACTTTTTCTAGTCCCAGGGACTAATCAAAAAAGACTCTCTAGTAGAGTCTTTTTCTAGTCCTTGTAGAAAAAGTCCCTCCCGTTTGGTTCCTAGGGATTTTTTAGGGACCTTTTCTAGTGTCTGGGACTAAAAAGTCCCTGAACCAAACACCCCCTTTGTTTCCTTCAGGCTCTTGATATGATAAGAGGGAAGGTATCGAAGTTATTTATGTTTATGATGCAAACTTCACAGCGGGACGGTCTTCAACTTCTGCTGAATCCGATAAAGCGAAATGCTAATGAGGACGAACCAATTTAGAATGAAAAGTCCTGTTCAAGGGATGTTCACTATGGTTATGCCAGTTTTACAAGCTAGCCACCTAAGTGCTAGGAGATATATGGCGTGCTTTCAACTATATCATGGCAAATATATACGTACTTTTTTATATAGTATTAGACCGTCCAATACCCATGTAGTGTAACTCTGTCTACTAATCGACAATAAAAAGATTTGTCCTGTAATAGGCGCCTTTTCATTAGCCAGTTCTAGACTTTTGTTTGCTTGGAACCTTGAACTGACAGCAAAATATTCTAGATTCTCTAGATTTTTGGTATTGAATAGTTATAAATGAATCCAGTCACATTTCTCTACTATGCATATTCATACAAGCTTTGCACATTTGGGTAACAACTGTTTTACTTGCAGCAATGCCCATGGGGAATCATGTCCCTAATTTTTTTCTATGTATTCTTCATGGATTTATATTTTAAAGTCGCACTGTACTGTAGCTTTTTTATTAGGAACTAATTGGTGTTTTCTTTCTAACTATACTCTTATTATACAGCTCTCACCCATGCTATTTTTGTGTTGATTATCATCCTTCTCCTATGATGTTACACATAATATTATTCGAGCATTGCTAACGTCGTTTGGTTGGACCGGTTCAATTTTCATGGTCTAGCCTTACAGCCATGTAATGAAGGACTTTCAGCTTCAATTGAAACCCAACTCGGACAACATAGTAGATTCAAATTGCATTGGCTTTTAGATTGATACCCATTCGGGTCACTAGCTAAGTTTAAGTATTTTTCATGTCTATCATTGTACCTTCGTTTATATGGCCCCATGAAACTGCCTTGAAATAACTGAATTCCAGACTTCAATGATTCAATTTTTCGTGGGAAACCAAATATTTACAGCAAGTTGCACAAGGATGTCCGCAGCAACGCGCGGGGAATCATCTAGTTTATAGTGAATCCTTGCCATTTTTGCACCTCACAATTCCTTCTGATTCTCGTAGGATCGACATTTTTACTTATCAAAAGGATTTACAATTCATCCGCCTACACTTGTGGGTTGTCACCCACCAAGGGCCCACAAAACTCTTACTAACCTATATCACCATGGTGTATGGACCACCAAGGTCAAGCCTCGCACGTGATAGATCTTCAGAAAATAGGCGATCTTTAATCCCTAACAAATTTATTGGTTCCTTCACACCTTTAAGGCTCCCAACGACACCTAGCCGACTTGGGAGGCACATACTCTCCAAAAGTAGCAATATAAGGTTGTTTGATGATGAATACCTTGCTTATGTGTCAAGATGTAATCTCCTTCACACTCAACCCCTCGTAGAGTGTCCTTTGAACTCAACACAAGACTTGGAGGTTCTCTTATTCAAATTGTATTTGAAAGAAAGCTCTTGAGTGAATTGGTGGGATAGAAGAGGCCAAGGGGGTACATATAGGCTGGACCCAAAAATTAGACCGCTACACACTTTTTCTTACAACTCGGAGGCTTCGACTGAATTATAAATAAGCAACTTTTCAAATAGCTTGGAGGATCCGACCAAATTTCATCTGAAGGTTCCAATAAGCGTTGGCACAAATCCGCCCGCTTCTGGAGGTCGTTCCAAAATTATATACAAAGTCGAAAACTTATGTAACTTTCGAATTTTTCATTTGCATGTTTTTATGCTAGTGATATTGGAACCCTCTACGCGAAAACTTGAGAAAAAATAGGTGTTATTATTCTTCGAGAATGTTTAGCTGCCCAAGAAATGGGCCTTAGGGGCCACACATGACCCCACGTAGCCTAGCCACGTGATCCTAGGAGGCTGGTCGTGTGGTCACACCATATGAGGACGTGATATGTCACAATGCGAGTTGCACTTCGCCCTCAGCTACAACGAGGGATGTATGGTCCGTCACAATAGACGAGTGCATGCATCAACGCCTCACATCTACCTAACAAGTTTTTTTTCCATTGCTATGTTTTTTATTTTCATATTCCAAATATATATACATATAACATTACATTAGTTATTTCTTTAAAAGTTCTCACACATCTAAAATATGTTTATCTAGTGTAAAAAGAATGTTCGTGCAACTTTTAAGAAACATCGTAGCATTCAAAAAAATGTTTGTGACATTTAAAAATGTTCAGGCGCTTCAGAAAAATGTATGGGACACTTTCTTTTAAAAATTATGCAATGTAAAAATATGTTCATGTAATTCAAAAAACATGTTTGTACCATTCCAAAAAATGTACATTGCATTTTATTTATTAAATAAGAGTTTCAAAAATATGTTCTTGACATTTTAAAAAGAGTTTATATAATGCAAAAAAGGTTCACATTTTGAAAATTGTTTTGTATCATTAAAGAAAAGTTTCAATATGTATTTGAAAAATGTTTAAAATGTATTAAAAATGTTCAGAAACATTTTTAAAAAATGTTAATGATATATTTGGAAAATGTTAAATGTGTATAAAAAGCTTTAGATGTATGCGAAAAATGTACAATGTGTATGAAAAAACAGACATCAAAACATATGTTTGAAAAAAATGTTATCATGTAGTTTGGAAATGTGAAACATCTATAAAAAATGTACTTGATGTACACAAATGCGTGTGAAAAAAATATATGTATTGGAAAAAAGAAAAAAAACCCGTAGAAAAATGAATAAGAAACAGAACAAAAAAAAGGAAAAAATGAAGAAAAAAAGACGAAAGAAACCAGCGAAAAATCTGATGCCGACACTGAAAAAACGACAAGTAAATCATAGATTTTGTTTAGCACAACTACTGTGCTGGGTTGACCCAGTAGCGTCGCGTGAGAGGCGACACGAAACTAACTCTAGCGACTGACAAAAAATAGCCCTGCTGCACCACATGAGGGTCCAGGGCACCAGTTATTCTGTCGTGTGAGAAAATATATACATAATTTTTCTGTTATTTTTTTAATTTATTTTTGAGGAAATATGGGAACACCTTTTTGAAATTAAATAATCATATATTACAACGGTTGACATGTGAACGAGGACTCCGAAAAGCATGATTTTTTTAAAAAAATAGGAATTTTCGTGAACAGCTTTTATATATGTATATGTATTTTTCAATATATATGGACATTTATTTGTAGGTATATATATTTTTATTTTTCGTATATTAAAAATACTAAATTTTAAAAATGATTATTTAGCATTATATTTAAAATTCTATTAAATACAAACCTTTTTGGATTTATATAAAAACACGTGATAATGAGCTCCGGAGTGGCCAGCCCGGTAGTTTTTTTATTTTTATTTCGAGAAGGGCCAGCCCTGCAGATATTCGGCAGGAGGGAATCATCGCCACGTAATAAAAAAAATTATCCCTAAAAAGGAAAGAAAAACGTAATAAGTTTTTTAAAGGGAATCATCAACGTAATAAGTGTGTGCTATTTATGGGCTGGCCCATCATGATGACATCAAGCGGCCTAGCAGTATCTCCCGGCTCCCGCCCGCATACAAATTCCGAAATTGCTCTCCAACTTCCGCGGAGGAAACCCTAGATCAGACTCTGGGGTGGGCGACTGGGAATGGTCCCAATGGACAATGGAGCCCGTGCCCGTCACGACGAAGAAGCCGATAGGCTGTACATGGAAACGTGGGTCAAATATCGGCGAGGTCCGGATGATATGCGCAAGATACCGCCGACACGGATCCTCATGTACCCAGGTAACCTACCTGTCGTTGCGTTCTCCATCCATGTTTGAGTTCAGTTTTTTCCCATCTAATCACCAGCCATCGTCGTCTTCTTCGTGGCCAGATATATTTGAGAGAGCGTGGGGTTGGGACCGGCTGCTGCCACAAGACTACACGTCCTCGCGCCTCTATTTTGACTACCTCAGGGAGTATCACAGGCGCAATCGCCTCATGGACTACGTCGCCGCCGCCGCCGGCAAGCCTGAGGAGTGGCCGCTCAAAGCCCGGCCACCGGTTGATGATGGTGTTATCACCGGATGCTTCCCGGATGGGAATGATGCCCTCACTGCTGCCGCCAGATTTGTAACGTCCTGCCTGCATATATGCCTTTAACCGATGATGGTTCATCCGTACTAACTTGTTCGTGTTCACCAATTTGAAGTGCCTGGACATGGAGCTGCGGTTCATGTCGGTGTGGAAGAGCCGACCCGTGCGCAACGTGGAACTCCTGAGCCAGAAGATCCAGGAGCGCGCCTGTCACCTCATCGTCGTGGGGCGAGAATTCTCTGAACCCGCCGCCGCCAGCTTGGTGGTATGTGCGGGCAACCCAGTTGCATAACCCAAACGATCACCTTTCAGCCTGTGATCTGTTGTACTATTTCTTGTCTAAACTTTGAGGTGGACTTCAGTGCATCGCCAACGAGGCGGCTTTGGCTTGTGAGCTGCTGACACGTGGGGCTGAAGCCACCGACGTGGAGATCAAACTATGCAACTGCATCCGCCAGTGCGCGCTGAGTCTTATGTACATGACAGGGCCGCGTTCCGATGCCTCTGCTGCTGCTATGGTGGTATGTGCGCGCCCTGCCAATTTGCCAACAAAAAAAATAAATTAAACTTGTACTAGCATTCAATCTTTTCTGCTAACCATCATGTTGGTTGCAAGGGTGTTCCCAAGGAGGCCAGAAGAATGTGTGAGTGGATGAGGAATGTGAACCAACTGTATGCTTTCCAAGGTTACTCTGAAATCCACAAGATGGGTCAGTGCGATGAGATCCGGATTCCCACCTTTCGTCTTTTCGAGTATACATCATTTTCTTGTTGGGTTATCATTATGTCATGATTTTTTTAGGCAATTCATGTTCTTCGATGGTCTCAAACATAGTGAAGTGATTAATATGATCAATGTTTTGTAATATACCCAGGGAAGAAGAACCGTTTGTGCTTATGGATTTTGGAAAGAAAAGGGAGAAGACACAAGTGTAAGAGCCTGCAGGAACTTCAGATAAGTATTTATCACAGGTAACATAACTCAATTATTGCTGTTTCTCCCGTAGAACTCCTCAGTCCTCGCTGAGTACCTATTACTGTTTATTCAACTCGAACCTGACGATTGCTAAGTTGAGAAATGAAGACCCCAAGTCCATTGTAGTCAAGACTTTCAAAAGCGTAGCTGGGAGGATCAAGAGATTTATTTTATATGTAGGGAACTACTCCCTCCTCCCATAATATAAGAGCATTTTACAAACATGATTTTGAGTCCAAGTAAGAATGAAATGGCCGCCCGGCGGCTCGAGAGAAGAAGATGAAGCCCACTGTCACAAAAGCACGCAACAAGCAGCAGAGAAGAAAGAGCAGGAGAATGGAAGAAATAAAATTGTTCTACCGCGCAGAAACAATGTTGCAGAAAATGGTTGTACAAACCTCTACAAATTTTTCAGAGTGAAATGCAACACTAGTTGCAAATTGGCCAGGTTTTTTCTCACAGACCATGGTAACGGCGTATGAAGGAAAATAAAACGGAGAACCTTGCGTTCCCTGGGACTCAAACCCAGGCCCTTAGGGGACGTGTCCTTTTCTTGCAGTGAGACAACTCGGAAATTTTATAATCTTTTTCTTCTTTTGTGTGTCTTCAAACTTTTCAAAAACAAAATAAAAATAAAGTGAGGAACCTAAAAAATTCAAAAAGAAAAGCGAAAGTGAGAAAGATGAGCATCATGGGGCAAGTATCCTCCCTGACTACTGGAACCTAAAAAAATTCAAAAAGAAAAGCGAAAGTGAGAAAGATGAACATCTTGCATTTTTCTCTCTTTTTTGCGAGGGATCTTGCATATCTCTTAAAATACTATGATGCGATATCCTGAAATATTGCTGCAAATCATCAAAACTAATGTGTTGTGATCTCTTCTAATATCTCGTATCTTCTGATAATTCGCATCATTTTTCTACGATTGCCTACCGGATTGGTGTCGGTGATAAAATGATAGATAACTTGTGCAAATTCTTGAATACAATCTAAAGAGGGCCCAAGATTATGATAACTTGTCTCAATCTTACCATCATTATGTGAAACTAAGTATAGGTTAGATGGCTAGGTTCCTTGTGCTGGAATCAGCTCACCTGGATTCAAGTCTTAAACTTGATATGGGTGCTCTCATATTTTCTGGATTTATTTCAGGTTTTCCTATGTTACTCTTTGAGCGGTATGGTGTGCTCGTCAATCACAAGGCGTCTGTGACAACTTCATCGATCTCAAAATCTGCCAGCTCAATATCTCAAGGTCGCTCATAGAGATAGGGAGTGCATGCGTCCGTTGATATGGATAAATATGGCTTGTATATGAGCTTTTATGTTTGTATTGTGTTTCTCGAAAAAAAAAATTCTAACCATCATTAGATTCTGCCAAGTGGTCGCAAGAGCGAATGCAACGTTACCTTACCAATCCTTGTCGGAGAATTTGGTTGTCATGAACGCCCTCAAGTGAAGCAGCACAGGGCACCTACAACGCGAGGAGCTAGGATTAATTTCCTTCCCGATCGTTGGGCCAACTTATCATGGCGTCTCACTCAACACCTACGCAAAAGACGGAGCAGGAAATGATAAAAAGTTGTTTGTTCAAGATTTATGGCCACTTCGAGATTAATTAGCGCCTAACATTAGCGCTCAACATTGGACCAGGAAACGCTTCGCTGATTTTCATTTCACTGCATTTTTTTTTTTGTCTCCTTGAGTGTCTGCGCAAGCGCCCTGCAATGGAGATGCTCTTATTCAGTCTTGGAGGCTTTGCTTAGGTTTTCCTAAGCCAGTGGCCACCTCATTTTTATTTGGAGTCAAGCAAAGTTTTACAATAATGTTATTGTATGACGTTCTCCGGGAGAGCATGGCAAAACAAACACTTTTATGGAAATTAATGTCGTCGCAAGTCAAAACAAACACTTCTCTGGGATGGCAAATTTCTTCACAAAGCACGGCAAGCATTGGGCAAAAACTGAAGTGGGCAGATTTGCCAAATTGCCATCCACGGACAACACATGCCATGCTCCCCAACGAATGTTCGCCGGTTAAGGTAGTCCAGGTTTTAAGACCAAGTTGAATCTCATAAAAGAGTTTAACCCGCAACAGCAGAAGTACCAACAAGACACGCTCAGTTCAAAAAAAAAAAACAGACACGACAAGCTACTGCACTGAAGTATATCACAAATTTTGTGCCAGTGACATAAGCAAGCTTCTTTCAGGACACAGAACTATGCCAGTGATTTGGGAAAGCGATTTTCTGGATGCATTCCGGTGAGACAGCTCTGCATACGGCTTCAGCTGCGAAAAAATGTGACACTGGCTTTCCCTGCAAGAGGAACACACTGTTTAGTGTTTACACATAAAGGGAGAAATCGGGTTAAGGACACGTGTGATACGTTGTCTTCCTGCCAACTTCTATGTACTGACACCATTCCTGTTGGTATTACGAATTATTATGGTATGCATGTTGTAGAACTTCCCAAGATTAATCCAATAGAAATAACAGTGTCAGATTGTTCACCAAGACTGATTTCAAAAGGTGTGTGGGTATTACTTTAAAATTTTAAGAAAATAATGGTCAAAGTTGCATATTGAAAACCTTGAACAGGTAAAGAATAATGGACTGGAATGGGAGTGGAGCACTCAAATTTAGTTTAACCTATATAACAGTTCAGCTTCTTCAACAGAGGCAATGCAAAGCCTCATCAGAACATGGCACTGTAAGTTAGACTAACTCAAAAGATAAAAGAAAAATGAAATCTGATGTGAAACACACCAGGACCTTTTGGAAAAATGAATTAGGTTAAAAAGTAAAATAGGATAAGACTGAAGAGTGTTTACCTTTAAACAGAATCTCGGCACAGGTCGAAGCTCTTCTGTAACTTAGTATCTTGTTCATTGCATCCTCATTCGACATTGAGCAATTCTCACCATGAGTAATAAATAATGTGCAAAAAAGCCTTGCTTTAGAGAGAATAAGCTCTATAAAAGTCATCTCATTTGGAAGCCAATGAATACCAGTTATCTGCACGAACTGAAGGTTGGCACACATGCCACCGGTCCACTGTGAATTTTGAAACTCTTCATGTGCCTCAAATTTCTGCTCGGCACTATTGTCGATCTTCATGAAAACAAGTAGAAGTCAATTCACTGAAAGTAGTAATGATGGCCTTCACATAATATAAATATAGATGACCTGTAACATAGCATTCAACATTACCAGTATTTTGAGTCTTTCAAGGTTTGGGGCATTCCTTAGTAAGCAATAGGTTGATAGAATGGAGGGAAGCTCACAAAATTGTGTATATAGTGTCAAGCTTTTTAAGTTGCCAAATTTGCATTGAAGCCTCTCTAGTATTATAGCCCCATTTAACTGAAAAAGATAAAAGACATAATGTCAGAAGTTTGAAACTCCATGTAAACCTAGAATCGTTGAGCAACATTTTGCATTCTTTACTCATGTAAGCAAAGCCATTCTATTGTGCTAGAGCTACAAGACAACTTTGGGCCACATGCATCCACAACTCACAAAGGCGTGAACCCAGTTTCAGAAAATTATAGAAGTGTAGGAGAGTGGGATGTTACAATTTTGAAAGGTTCTCAAGTCTCAACACCGAAAACAAAAAGGGCAGCTCAAGTAGTAAAGATAAATGAGAAATAATACATTAGCTCTTGTACACAAACTAGGAATATCAGTAGTGGCGGGCGGCAAAGGCTAAAAATTTATCTGTAAATACATATTAAACAGGTCTGTACAAGTACAACAAAAAAATTGCAATACGTTTCAAACACAAATATTTCTAGGATCACGACTGTATTATTAAATATATACAATTTTGTGACTAACAAGCAACATATCGAAAATCCGCATCTGAGCCCGGGCTCAGATGCTCCCGCTCAGAAAAAAATTCAAAACAAATACTAGAAAAATTCAAAAAATTCCAAAAAAAATTGTGCGGTAGATAATTTGATGTATGAGGTCCGCTCCAAATTCAAACTCATTTGGATATCTGAGCAGCTCTCGGCAAAAAAGACAAATCGGGTCAAAACAGTTCATGAACAATAAACTTTTTTACAGACCCCGATTTTGTCTTTTTTGCATAGAGCTGCTTAAATGTCCAAACGAGTTGAAATTTGCAGCGAACCTCACGCATCAAATTATCTGCCACACAAAAAAATGGAATTTTTTGAATTTTTCTAGTATTTGTTTTGATTTTTTTCGCCGGAGCGGGTGCAGCTGAGCCCGGGAGACAAATTGGCCTTCTCGCAACATAACAACTACTTCCTCTGTAAACAAATATTAGTGATCTAAAACGTCTTATATTTATTTAGGGAGGGAGTAGGAAGCAATTTTAAATTTACGTTGCAAACAAGGTGGCTCGCATTAAGTTAGGATGAACCATGATTGTCCCCAGCAGACAAATACTTGACAACAACCACATCACTATCACAATATCTCGCATTAACAAACTTATGAGATTGGCAGTCTGCCGAGAGGATATACTAGGAAGATTAGGCACACCAAAAATAAAAAGAACCTATATATCAGTAGTGCGCTTAAGTATGAAGGAAAATTTAAAAAGGCGTGCCTAGGTATGTGCTTAGGCGCGCCTAGGCTCTAGGCGATAGCATGCTTAAGCGCACCTAGGCTCTAGGCGATAGCAAAACGTCTAGCGCTGTGCATAGCGCACTTAAGTGTCTGTGTTAGTTAGAAAAGCCCAAGACGGTGGCAAAACACACAACTAAGGCTACCTCCAATGCATTGGTGCTTACATGAGGTGCTAAGAGCAAGTACAATAGAGCTGAGTCAGCTGACTATAAGAAATAAACTAGTATATTCTTGCTTAGTCGGAGGAAATAAAAGAGGAGAGAGAAGGTAAGCGGGCTCTTGGTGAAGAGCCAGCTCTAGCACGTGCTCCTAGGCACTTTGTGAGAGTGAAAGGTGAGCCATATAATAAAAAAGTAGTACACTCTTCTAATCAACTATTGTACATATTGGCTATAGATGGGCTATAGATGGGACGGGATTCAAATCAGGGAAAGGATCCTTTCTTCTATTGATTTGATAGAAATTCGTTTTTCTTTTCCTGTCTGTATGATTTTGATTTTTGATGAAGGCAATGGCTTATAGCCAGCAGTTGGCTATACTATTAACCATGCTCTAAGCACATTAAAAACTTTAGCAACTAAAACCCCCAATGCATAGGTGCTTAACTTGTTGGTGCTAAGCATCCTTCATTTAATGATTTTGCAACTAAAATTCTTCATGCATTGGTGGGCTTTCTTCCATTTAAGTGTTTTGCCTAGGTTCTCGCGCTTGGCATTGTTTCTTCCTGGGGTCATCACACACATCTCTTTCCTCTTAATTACCTTGCTAGTCAGAATTTTTACCTACATGACAGCCTTAGCACCTGTATAAGGTGGAGCATTGGGAGGGGCCTAACGCCTAGCACCTTTTTTACCTTTGCTTATTCGCTCTGAAGTAAGCATAACTATTTATTACTTCCCATCGCATAATATAAGAGCGTTTTTGACACTACGACGGAGGTAGTAAGACAGACTAAACTGAGAGCAGCTGCACATACCGGTGAATGCCGAGTGCAAATCACAAGCTTGGTAATGTTCGAAAAGCCGGCGAGGAATTTGGCGAAATCGCGCCCCCCTAAATAGTCCAGTATATCAATGTTGGCAGAGTGCAGGGACGGAAGCTCCCCAAGGATCCAGCCCAGATCTTTGGACGAACTGATCTGTATGTCCTGGATATTGGGCCCCTGAATCACCCACTCCTTGAAGTCGCCCAGGATTTTCACCTCCCAGAACACCAGCTTCTCAAGCGAGGGCGACGTCGCGATGATCTCCTCCAGCTGGTACTCCCCGTTCTCCCGGAACCGGACGCAGGTGAGAGCAAGTTTCCTCAGCTCCGGGAACCCCTCGAAGCCCGCGGGCAGGGGCGGGATGGCGCAGGCGTGGAGGCGGAGGTTGGTGAGCCGGCGGCAGGCGAAGACGGAGGCGGGGAGCGCGAGCACGGCGTCGAAGGAGATGGGCCTGAGGTTGAGGGTGTCGACGCCCCGGCGGGAGAGGACGAGGAGCCAGTCGTGGATGCGGCCTTCGGAGGGCTCGTCGAGGTGGGCGCAGAGGCGCCGGACGCGGCCGGGGCAGCGGAGGAGGACGCTGTCGACGGACCTCAGGTGCTTGGCCTCGTCGGGGCGGGGGAAGTAGAAGTCGATGGACGGGAGGTCCTCCCATCGGCGCCGCCAGGCGCGGGAGAGCGCCGACGTGCGGACGGCGTCAAGGAGGCCGACGCGGTCGAGGATGTCGTCGAGGACGCCCGTCGGCAGCGAGATCAGGGCGTCCGCCTCCGCCGCGGCGGACGGCCTGTGAGGGCGGCGCCCGCGCGGCGTCGACATTTCTCACGTGAGGGTGAGGGGACCCGCGGTGACGCGGTCCGAGGTTTCTCCTCTGGGAAATGTGAGGAAGCGAACGCTTGGTTTTGGCGAACGCCGCCGCTTTGGTGGTGTCCAGCACTCCACAGCTACGGCTTTCCTTTCGGCTCCACTCCGCAGAGCCGAACACGACACCGACCCGAGCGGGTCGGATTGTCCACCCACTCACTGACTTGAGACCACCTCACACAGTCCTTCCTCAGTTAATAGCGTGTCCAATATTCATGGCAGCGCAATCAATAAATTATTTTCTGTATATCTAATACTATTAATGTACAATTATATATTACCTAATACTGACGTTCATGCCACAACAATCAATATAAATTATTCCCTGTATATCTAATATCAATGTATAATTAATATATTATTACGTCAGGGTAAGTCTTTTGAGAGATTTCAATATCAAATACATACGAAGCAAAATGAGTGAATATACATTCATACGTAGTCTGTATTAAAATCTTTAAAAAAAACTTATATTCAGAAACATAATGAGTATCTAATATTGATGTAGTCCATTGCACATGATTACATAATACTCCATCCGTCCCAAATTACTTGTTACAGAAATGGGTGTAACTTTCATTTTCGTGACAAGTAATTTTGGACAGAGATAATACTAGTTTTCTAAATATAAAGCATATCTTGCCCATCCGAAAACTCAAACGTAGGGAAGAAAATTTTAATTTGTGAAAGGGCAATAATAAGCGCCGATCAACCGACAAAACGCTTCAATTGGTCCCCTCGCAATCCGTATGATTTGCATGCAGCTAACCGCCTGATTCATATGCAACTCGTCGCCCTTCTCCATGATCTCGTAACAACATGTCCATTCTTCTTGGACGTGTTTGGTTGCCTGCATTAGGCCTAGTCTGGCCTGCGCGGAAAAGATTGAGCATGTTTGGTTGGTTGCATTTAGTGTTGGGTCTGCACAACACGAAACTTAAAGTACACTTGGGCCTGGCTCGCTGGAAACGCTCAGATCGGCAGTTTCTAGCGAGCCAGGCTGAGGCGAGCGCACATGGTGAGCCACTTGCACAAGGGGAGATGGGGGTACGAGCTGGTATGCAGTCTGTGCGTGCTTATCTTCTCCTACCTCGAGTAACCTTCTCTCTAATTCTGTTTTCCTAGCCCCTTCCGATCTACACAACGGTGCTTCGATTCGAGTTAAGCTCTACACGAAAAAGATGCACCTCGATGCTACGGTTCCATTCAGGCGATCGGTTCGTAGTTTCGTCGGCCGTAAGTTCTTAATTTTGTCTTCCTGTTTGAAGCTATTCTGGACGAATTTTGTCAGATTCGTCGCACAGGATCGATCGTTTGAAATTTTCTTTGACCAGCAGCCTAATCTCGCAGTTCAGCACAACATTTGTGTTGTAAATTTTTGGTTTCGACGATCGTAGCTTCTTCTCTCTTTGAACAGCAGCCTACTGCACTGCCGCCGCCATGTCGAGCTCATCTGTCTTCTGCTCAGAGCCCTCCTATTCGTCCCTCTCGACGCTGACGCCCTTCCCCTTGATCTCCTTGCCCACGTCCTACTACATTAGAGTCGTTTCCGGTGTCGCTCATCTCGGCCTACTCTCTGTCGTCCTCCTACTGCACTGGCGCTGCAATGGCGTGCACACTGCTTTCTTGTGTCCCCTGCCTCCGTGCACACTGCAGTTCGCCGCGCCGCCGACGGGGTCGATCATCTTGGCCTCCTCTCTCTCGCCCTACTACACTGGAGTCGTTTTCGGCGTCGATCATCTCGGCCTCCTCTCTCGTCCACTGCACTGACGATACCATGGCGCTAGCACTGCATTCTCCTCCTCTGTCGACTGTCTTTGCGTGAGCACCACAACTAGTTCGCCGACGGTGTCGCTCGTCGTGCCGCCGACGGGGTCGCTCGTCCACGACTCCATGCTCGTCATGTTGGACACGACGCCACATCCACTATCCACCGCAGTCGCCATTGTCCAACGCACACTGCATTTCTTCTCTCCCTCCCTCTGCTAGTTCTTAACCTTGTGTGCTAAGTGCAAGTGCTAGCTCTTAATCATACCTCATGCGTGCAACCAAACACCGTGTTCATGTGCCGCTTGGGCCAATGCAGGCAACCAAACAAAGTGCACTTGCGTATTACCTAATGCAGGGAGCCTAGATGCAGGCAATCAAACAACTTGTTGCTCAACCAGTCTGGGTTGAGATGTGTATGCAATGCAGCTACTGTTCACTACTGCAAACAAACACGCCCCTTGTGTGTATGTTGTTCTATCTCCTTCCACACATGTCATCGCCGGCTCGCCCCCGCCCATGAAGGACGCATAAAAACTTGCACGCTCCCGTCAGTCCAACGTGAGCCACGTGACGACTATTACACTAGCTCGCGCCTTGTCCTGTCCCGCATGCAGCACCACCCCACACGCGCTCAACAGCCGTTGGCCAACTCGACACGGGAGCGGGCAACATCAAACAGAGGGAGAGGCACCGTGTAGCCGAGGATGGTGCGGATGGTATCAAAGCGCTCGTCGAGGCCATGGAGGAACTGCATGCACAAGTCGTCGTCGGAGACGTGGGCCGGTGTCCGCAAGCCCATCGGCAAGGGTCTTGAGGCGGCCGGCGTACTCGGAGACCGCGAGGTCGCCCTGCTTCAGATTGCGGTACTGCCGCGTGAGATGGAGGTATTGAGCCCCCTGGTTGGCAAGGAAGTAGTCCTTGATGCGCTGCCAGGCGGTGTATGCGTCGGTCGCGCCGCCCATGATGAGTTCGAGGAGGGAGTCCGCCAGCGTGAAGAAGATCTAGAGGACGATGCGGTGGTCGACAGCAAGCCAGTCGGCGTCGGGGTTGGGAGGAGGACGACGCTCGATGTGGTCCTGGACACGGTACTGCATGAGGACGCAGGTGAAGAAGGTACGCCACTTGATGTAGTTGTGCTCCGCCGGATCGAGTTTGAACTTGATGTGGTTGGAGATGTGGTCATTGTGGAAGTTTTGAAGGAGAAGGTTGGCCGGCGGGGCGAAGGAGGAGGCTAGGGCAGTGACAAGGGCGTTGGAGGTGACAGGAATGGTGGAGGAGGGAGGAGGGGAGGTGACGGGAGCAGATTACTGGGGTCTGATACTAGCGCTGGACCAATAGCTCGTAGCTCGTGAGCTTAATGAGCGCTCGATAGTTCGGCTCGTTATGCTCGGAGCTCGTTTCTTAATGAATAGAGCCAATCATTGATTTCAGCTTGTTAAGCTTAACGAACGAGCTAACGAGTTTAACGAGTAGCTCGTTAAGCTCGTTAGTAACAACATAACACATATTTTCATCTTACGTGACAATTTTTTTATAGCACCTTAGCCCATCAATTCAATCTAATCGACATATGAGGCAACAAACTAGTGCGTTTCTTTTTGTAGTCACCATATTTCATCTTGAAAATCACACATACACATTCATCCTGTATACAATAACACATTATAATCTGTTAACGAGCGCTCGCGAGCGCTCATGAGCTTAACGAATTTCAAACGAGCCGAACCGAGCAGGGTTTTCTGCTCGCTAATCTTAACGAGCTTAACGAGCCGAGCCTTAACGAGCACGAGCCTACCGAATACGAGCTTAACGAGCCGAGCTGCTCGTTAGTCCACCCCTATCTGATACCAAGCTACAAGATGAATAGTGCTCACCACACACACTTGTTGTATTACTCAGGGTGGTTACAAGTACATATAGCCGACTCCCTCTATACTCCCTCAAACATAGGCACGCAGGCCTTGTGCGCGGAGTGAGAGTTGTGATCCTAAAGACTAGGGATAAGATACACTACTGCAGGATGCTGCTAACGCGACACTGCGATCAGAGACCCTTCGAGAAACTGTGTGCGATGCCATAATCGCAAACGGTGTTGTATCAAAACCGTCAGAAATGTGTAAAACGTTTGCGATGACGGATGCATCAAACATGGTTCAGGTTTTAGTTGCGTGTGCGATGAAGGGCATATGGTTCAGTTTAATGAACTGTTTGCGATGAGGAGGAACAAAAGAAACGGGCAGCCAGATGGAGGCGTGTGCGATACACAGCATACGATTCACTCGGATGAACTGTTTGTGATTAGGCAACACAAAAGAAACGGTCAGCCGGATCAAAGGTGTGTGCGATATACGGCATGCGGTTCACTCGGATGAACTGTTTGCGTTGAGACATGGGAACAAAAACGGTTCAACTTAACAAGATGTGTGTGATACGCGGCAAACAGGTCTGTAATCAGAAATGTGTCTGAAGACCGATAAGAACACAGACGGTTGCTGCTAATAAGACGTGTGTGTTGTGCGATGGGATTGCATACAGAACAAAAACATATATATATATACACACACACACTTATAAGGACATGCTTGCATAATCAAATTAAACATCCACTTACATAGGTGGCTACTACAACCATGGCATTTGCACACACCAAAGTAAACTATTACATGCATAATTACATAGGTGGCTACTACACACATGACATTTTCACACACACCAATAAAGTAAACTATATATTACATGCATGATTAACTAGCATAAACGATCATCTGATCATCATCTACTTCTTGTGACGCTTGCTCTTCTTGTGGCTCGATCTGGGCTCGTCGATTTGGGTAACGAGGCACTTCCTCATGTCAACGATCCGCCTGTGCATCTCGTAGCATGTGTACACGCTCTTGGCCGCGAACCTGAGGTGAGGTTCATCCAGTTGCCGCATCCAGGCCTTGTGCCAGGATACGGGACTTGTTCTCTGGGCATCCTGCTTCATCTTTTCGTATTAGGGGTCGATGATGGCCGAGGCGAGTTCGACCAGGGAGTCCTGCTTCGTGCTGCCCCAGACCCTGTAGTGGTCACGGATTTCGACAAGGTTCTTGCAGGCCAAGCCCGTAACACTGAGCGCTTTTACATCGTCTTTGGTATCCACCGTGGCGAACTTGTAGTCAGTGCTGTTGAAAAACCTGTTGAAACAGTCGCAAGGCTCTGTGGCCATGCAGTAGTGGTAGATGAGGACACGATGGCACACGCACAACTGGGCGACGGCAACCTTCTGATCTATGCCGGGACGACCGGCGGTGTATTGGAGGTCGATGCCGACCACCTTGTACTTGTCTCCAGCAAGCAACTGCTCAACGCTGTTGATGTAATCGTCCACCACGGTCGGGTCGATGGTGTACACCACCGAGAGATCCGTCTCCCTCGCGTGGGTCTCCACTCTATGCTCGCCGAACTCCATTGGAGCGCCGCCGGACATCCCTTCTCTATGTGTCGTCGTGGGTGTGCTTGTTGTGTTGTGGGGTGCGATCGAAAGGTTGAAGAGACTAAGCTTATAATGGCCGCGGGAATTAAAGGGGAAGCCGGACGGCCAGGAATATCGGCAGGCCCTGATGGCAGTTCTAATTTGCAGCGCGTAACTCCATCGTGCCGAACGTAACTGCATCGCGTGGCAACGCGCGCGGTGCAACCGCATGCATATGGGGCCCCCGACGTGATTGTGCGCACGCCCAACCGCTGGCAGAGCGCGCGCGAAGGGACGCGAGCAGAGCGCTGCACGGTCGCCTCAAGGAAAAGCTGTCCACAAGCCGAGCGCGCCGACAGACGCGAGCAGAGCGCGCCAATGGACACGACAGAGCGCGTCGCGGTGCCTAACGGTGAGCACAGCGCGCTGCGGCGCCTAACGGCGAGCAGAGCTTGCTGAGGCACGTGAGCAGAGGACGACACAGTGATACGTGGCAAATAAGACGAATTGTGCGAGCGATGTCGGAGACATCAAGCACGAATCATATTAGAGTTGCGTGTGCGATACGTGGCAGACAGTTGATCCATCAGAGCTGTTTGTGATGGAATAAGCCGTGTGTGTTGCGGGAAACGCCTGCTGGTGTATAACCTTAATTTAACCAAGAAAGTGTTAATGCATGTTACAAAAATTGTATAGCTGGAAACTATGTTCAAATACGACTCCAACGATATAATCTATGACGACATGCATTCGTATTTTATTAGTTAAATCCTACTTATAAACCAAGACAGGGTATAGTAGGTAATTAAATCACAAACATTTTTTATTAACTGTATGTGTACGTGTCCTCTCGTCCTCCTCTCGCATGTCTTGTCACCCCGCTGCCGTAGATGGCTTACAGCGCAAGCTTGACAAGCGCCCGGGGGCGTTCTTTTGGCCAAACGATGGCGCCAATGAATCGTCGGTGAGCCCGTTCCCGCGCAAGCTTTCCGCCCAACTCAGTGAAATCCCCCAAAATCCCAATGCTTACTGGCCTGCTATAAAAACCCTCACGGCCGGCGAGTCCTGCGTGGCATTTTCCCCTCCCTCCCTGTAGCTTATTTCGTCTGCTTCTCCCACAATCGCCAATGGCACCGGTCCGTCGTCGTCGCTCAGCCACTCCGCCGTCATCAGAGGACAGCTCCAGCTGGGAGGCTACATTGCGGCGGCGGCGCAGTCCCCGGCGTAGTGTAGTGCGCGTGGCGTCCCTTTTGGGTGTGCGTGGAACACCCACCACACGCTCCGCCGCCGCTGCCCGTCGGCAGCTGTTGCCGGCCACTGTTGCCGCCACACCACCGTCGAAAGCTAGGGCCATCTCCCACTCCGCCGCCACGGCCCGAAGGCGGGAGGTGGCCGTCGTGGCCGCCACCCCACTGCCGGCCACTGTGGCCATCACCCGCTCCGTCATCGCGGCTCGAAGGTGGGAGGTGGTGGTCATGGCCGCCACCCCTTCGTCGGCCACCGTGGCCGCCAGCTCACCGTGGCCGCCAGCCCACCGTCGACCGCCGGGATCATCACCCGCTCCGCCACCGCCGCCCGAAGGAGGGAGGCGGAGGTGGAGGACCGCACGTGCGCCAGCGACCTTGCGCGCTACATCGAGTTCCTGCGGGAGGAGGAGGAGCCCCTCATCGAGCACGCAAAGAGCCTTACCGCAGTCATGGCCGCAGCACACGCCGACGCAGAGGCGAGGAATCAGGAGATCTACGAGCAGTCCGGCCGCTTCGAGAGGGATCGTCTGGAGCGGCAGTGGGCGTTCGAGCTGGAGACCTTCGCTGAACGTGCAAAATCGGTAGGCACCGTATTGCATTTCTCCGGCTCGTCGGTAGGCTCCTCCTCCTCCTCTGCCTCTCACTGAGCGTGATCGGCAGAGGAGAGGCTTCCGGAAGTAGCACAAAGCCCCTCCGTGGTAGTAGTAGTATTTAGGGGCTATTTTGTTCAATTCATCTGACTATAGATGTGTGGTCGAACTGTACAATGTACTTAAAATTAGCTAGTATATATAGTTGAACTAGCTATTTCAGTACGTGGTTGGCAACAATTGGGGAGAAGTTTGGTCGGTTCAGCTGTCGAGTTGAACTGTTTGTATAAATTAAGAACGACTGCTTAATCTATGCTTAATTACTAAATTTTAGTTGCAAAAATTACATACTGCTAATGATTTCTAGCTGCATATTTTGACAAATCGCAGGGTTACAAGGATTCACAAATGGCAACGTTACTAGATCAACAAATGTAAATCTTTCCAGCTTGACAAATGGCAACATACCAAATATGACAGATGCAAATCTTACCAAATTGTTTGTACGTGGTTGCACACGGGTCATCCAGAACAACTGTTTGCGTTGAAGGGATGCACAAATCCTGCGCTGCTCTCACTTTGCATATGGGTGTTCTATCTAAATCGTTTGCGATCAAGAGCTACAGAAATCCTGCTCGGCACATTTCAGTCAAGGTCAAGCAGCTATCTGCATGGTACCTCCTACAACCATTAAAACCAAGACATGTGGCGTCACGTAAATGGTTAACAGAATTTTGGATTTACTAGAATTTAAAAACCAGGCATCTCAATGTTTTGCCGGCAATCAACGGTGCCCTGGTGTTTGAAATTCATGCCCATTTCTTGCATGGGACCTAAGCATGCACCCAAGGACACATATTTGATTTTTCAACCAATTTATATGCACTGGAGCATGTGCATGTAGTTCAAATTTGAATTATGCACATAAATGCATTGAAAACTCAGCTAATGCATAAAAATGTCCAAACGAACCCCGAAAAATCACAAAAATTCACACAACACTCCTGTTGTTCTATGTTGATACGACAAAAAAAATTGAAAGCATAAGAGGCAATGGATATCGTTTCGTCCCCAAAGGTGGGACGTTCCCTACTGAAAACCATCATGCTTGTTGTGAGAAGCTCCGGTTTGTGAGAAGCATATACCCAAACCTGCCCCAAATGGGACAAAATTTGTACCACGGCATGTTGATGCCGCTCCATGATAGCATGCCAAGTTTCATGAATTTCAGACGAGTTTTGGATTTACTAGAATTTAAAAACCAGACATCCCAATGTTTTGCCGGCAATAAACGGTGCCCTGGTGTTCGAAATCCATTCCCATTTCTTGCATGGCACCTAAGCATGCACCCAAGGACACATATTTGATTTTTCAACGAATTTATATGCACTGGAGCATGTGCATGTAGTTCAAATTTGAATTATGCACATAAATGCATTGAAAACTCAGTTAATGCATAAAAATGTCCAAATGAACCCCAAAAATCACAAAAATTCACACAATGCTCCTGCTGTTCTATGTTGACACGAGAAAAAAATTTGAAAGCAATAAGAGGCAATAGATATCGTTTCGTCCCCAAAGGTGGGACGTTCCCTACCGAAAACCATCATGCTTGTTGTGAGAAGCTCCGGTTTGTGAGAAGCATATACCCAAACCTGCCCCAAATGGGACAAATTTTTTACCACAACACGTTGATGCCGCTACATGATAGCATGCCAAGTTTCATGAATTTCAGACGAGTTTCGGATTTACTAGAATTTAAAAACCAGGCATCTCAATGTTTTGCCAGCAATCAACGGTGCCATGGTGTTTGAAATTCATCCCATTTCTTGCATGGGACCTAAGCATGCACCCAAGGACACAGATTTGATTTTTCAACCAATTTATATGCACTGGAGCATGTGCATGTAGTTCAAATTTGAATTATGCACATAAATGCATTGAAAACTCAGTTAATGCGTAAAAATGTCCAAACGAACCCCAAAAAATCAAAAAAAATTCACACAACACTCTAGTTCTTCTATGTTGACACGAGAATTTTTTTGAAAGCAATAAGAGGCAATGGATATCGTTTCGTCCCCAAAGGTGGGACGTTCCCTACCGAAAACCATCATGCTTGTGTGAGAAGCTCCGGTTTGTGAGAAGCATATACCCAAACCTGCCTCAAATGAGACAAAATTTGTACCACAGAATGTTGATGCCGCTCCATGATAGCATGCCAAGTTTCATGAATTTCAGACGAGTTTTGGATTTACTAGAATTTAAAAACCAGGCATCTCAATGTTTTGCCGGCAATCAACGGTGCCCTGGTGTTCGAAATTCATTCCCATTTCTTGCATGGGACCTAAGCATGCACCCAAGGACCCATATTTGTTTTTTCAACCAATTTATATGCACTGGAGCATTTGCATGTAGTTCAAATTTGAATTATGCACATAAATGCATTGAAAATTCAGTTAATGCATAAAAATGTCCAAACGAACCCCAAAAATCCCAAAAATCACACAACACTCCCTTTGTTCTATGTTGACACAAGAAAAAAAATTGAAAGCAATAAGAGGCAATGGATATCGTTTCGTCCCCAAAGGTGGGACGTTCCCTACCGAAAACCATCATGCTTGTTGTGAGAAGCTCCGGTTTGTGAGAAGCATATACCCAAACCTGCCCCAAATGGGACAAAAATTTTACCACGGCATGTTGATGCCGCTACATGATAGCATGCCAAATTTCATGAATTTCAGACGAGTTTTGGATTTACTAGAATTAAAAAACCAGGTATCTCAATGGTTGCGGCCGAGTGACGGTGGCAGAGTGTTTGAAATTCATTCCCATTTCTTGCATGAGACCTAAGCATGCAACCAGGGACACACATTTGATTTTTCAATAAGTTTATATGCACTGGAGCATGTGCATGTAGTTCAAATTTGAAGCACTGTCGGTTAATGTATAAAAATGTACAAACGAACCCTTAATAATTCCAATTTTTTTGACGACACACCTATAGTTGCATGTTCGCTGCAGATAAAAGTTCTAACAATTAAAGCACCATCCTTTGTAGCTATGACCCCATTACGTAATTCAAATGATCAAGACGATAAATCAAGTAGATCGCACACAGTTTATTATCACCAACCGTGTGAGATGCAGCACAAAATATCTTGGAGCACCGTCGGTGTATAGTACGCCCATGCCTTACGACAGAAGGTGCGGCGGCTACAGTCCACAGCCGGCGTGTCAAGCACACTAGCTAGCTCACTCCCCAAATATCATTTCACTGTTCATTCGTCGCCGGTGAAAGATGGGGACGTGGACCCATGTCATGGGGGCAACTTTGGCGGCCCACTCTGGCGAGAGCGCGGCCGCAGCCGCCAGGCGCGTGCTAACAAGCTTCGTGAGGGCGACCGCAGTCTGCGTCTGGGCGGCCAAGGCAGCCCAAACGGCCGCTGTTGCTTCTCAGGCGGCAGCAACAGCATCTGCCTCGGGGATAGCAACTGGCGAGAGCGGCACAGCAGCTGTCCGTTCCGCAGGGCGGCCTTAGCCCTGCTGGAGGCCGCCCACTACCACGTCGAGGATGTCCACACCCAGGTCGTGGCGGTCACCGCACAAATCGAACGAAGCTTCTCCGACAACGGTCGGCAACCCACGGCCGAAGAGCTGGCAATCGCCGAGAGAGTTCGAGCAGCCGTCCGTTCCTGCGCAGCATACCTTGCCACGATGGAGCCCGCCAGAGCCCACATGGCGTCCGCCCACGCCCAGCTCATGGCGGCCTTTTCTGAAGTTATGGCTGATACGGATGGCGAGATGCTTGCCGAGTATGGTGCAATTGATGCCATGGAACCCCTTCCCAGGAGACCGTCGGGCGCGAGCTGGACATGGAGGCGGCGTCGGAGATCGACGAGCACCAGCCGTAGTAGTACTCTTTGTTTTGTTTAATTAAGCGCGCCAGTCTTTAATTTGTTAGAGTAATGTTTAGGTCAGTTAGCTCTGTTTAATTACTGAACTTGCTCGATTAAGAAGTTAGTCTCCTTCGTGTACCCAAATTATGCAATGACGTGGATGACCACTGTAACCAGGGAAATTCGAACCAAATTTTTTGACATTCAAACTCAACACACATGGGTTAAGCTATCTGAATCGTTTGTGATGTTCACATATCGTACACAGTTCTGAATAAGGGACCGTGTCTGATGACACTTTGCGCGCCAGTTTTTTGGCTGAAGCGATTCCAAATTTTCGGCTTCCGCGGAAATATCTACCTCCCCGCCCCCTCCCCCTTACCAAAATCCACATTTCCCCTCTTTCCGCCTTCCTTTCCAAGTTGAAACCTTCACTCCTTGCTTGCAGCACCGCCGCCTCCTCGCCGGTGACCCTCCTTCACGCTCCTGGGCCTCGCCTATCCAGGCAGGTAATCCACACCCGACCCCCATCCTCCTCCTTCTTCCACATCCCACATGCCTCTACCGCCGACGCGAGCGCGACACCTTCCACCCAAATCACCGACCCCTCCACCAAATAAGCGCCGACCTAAGCCATGGTGCACGCAGTATAGCCAGGACCTCAAGGAGCATTTGGCAGCGGAGAAGCAAATCGCGGCCGCACGCGCGGATGAGGTCGCGATGGCTGCCATTCATGCCAACCCCCAGATCTAGAAGGAGCACCTTGCCATTTGCTAGCTACGCCGGTTAAGCATGCTCATTTTACCCGTTGCGTGTGCTGCTCCTGCCTTTCCTTCACAAATTCTAGTGAATTGTGCTATCTAATTTTACTATGCAATCTGTTGCTCTAGTGTATATGTTCTATATGTCATGCAATGTGGTGCTCACTTATTAACTATTTTGTTATTAGTTGTCGTCTTCAGTTAACTGTTTGGTTCAATTCTGCAAATGTGATGTTCAATTCTTCAGGCTGCAATTTTGTATTGTCTTCCATGTGAGAAATAAATCGAATTTATCTTTACAAAATTGTGGGTGCATTCTGTTATTGTATACCATGTGAGGAATAAATTGAATTTGGCTATAGTAAATACATGAGAAACAAATACAATTGCTACAATTGGCTGTAGTTAACTGTTTGGTTAACTGTCTGATATTCTATTAGGAGTATGTTATATTGTGCAATTTGGTGCTCAGTTAATGTTTGGTTCATTTGTTGTGGTGTTTAGTTAACTGCTTGGTTCAATGTTATATTGTGCAATGTGGTGCTTAGTTAATATTTGGTTCATTTTTTGTGGTGTTTAGTTAATTGCTTGGTTCAATTCTGCAACGATGTCCAATTGTCGTGGGTAGAATTTTGTATTGTTGTGCATGTGAGGAATAAATCGAATTTGGCTGCACTTAATACATGAGAAACATATACAAGTGTTATATTTCCTAGTTCTTAATCATGCTTGGTTTGGGTAAATGGATTTTCCCTGTGGCTTGAATTAATCTGATGAATCTGTAATGTGATTATTTTTCATCAACATATTTTACTGATAGCATGCGAACCCTTACTTAACCTGATGACTAACTACCTTATATGTGTTGCAGGGAAACAATGGGAAGCACTGAGGTTTACAGTCGAGGTTAGCACGTGCGTGGTCCGTTGTCTAATAGCACATTATTGTGCAATTGCAGGAACCATTCTAATATTTAGGTTTTTAACAATTTGGTCTTGCACATGTAGGTCCTGCTGTCAGAGGTTTTGACCCACTGTTCGACCCTTTTTGCATATGGGGAAATGAGTTGTCCATGAATATCAGTCAAGTCAAGAAACTCAGAAAGATTGTTAGGATAAAGAAATTAGCGACAAAAAAAACAAGATCTTTGTCTGCACAATGAAGAAGACATCAGTTCACTACAGGATGGTACTAACTATTATACCTTGCCTTTTTAATTCCTTTGCCCCATTTCCAATATAGAGAAGATATTTATGCACATCCTTGTTTTCAGGCCTTTCCAAAGCAGTTCACTGATGATTACCTCTCAAACCATCTGTATGGTCAGGAGGCGAGGAAGGTATTCATACAACACCCACGGTTCAATATTGAAGTGTTCCTGAAGACGACGAAGGATGGACGGTCAATCATCCACCGGAACTGGCCTAAAGTTACAAAGACCTTCAACATCAATGAAGGCTCAATATTCGCCTTCTGCTTCAGCAGTTTTCCAGATGAGATACATCTGTCTATGTACCGTCTATGATGCTAATTTCGAAAGGTTATAGATGTTGCATGTGAAACTTGGTCCTGGTGTAGTTGTGTAATGGGGTAGCTGAGTGCTGAAGCTATATGATGCTGTACTCTAATGTATTTAAATTATGAAAATGAAATATATTGTGTGCTTAATATGAACTGTCAATTAGATTAATAAATGGATTATGAATAATCGGATAATTAGCATGCTAGTGGTGAATTAGCCTGCTAATTGGGTTTTGCTATTGCAAACAGTTGTTGAAAAAATACCGTGGGCGATGATCTCAGGCAATGCGCACAGTTCCTAGGAATGAACCATGTTGGATCAATAAACAATCACACACGACTTTCTCTTGAAAACTGTTTGTGTTAGGCCACCTTGCGCAAACGTTTACCACATGAAAACTGTGTGTGATGGACAGCCTTTGCCACACAGTTTCTTCCACGGAACGGTGTGATATATTCAATAACGCAAGCGATTTAACGGGAAAACTTGTGTGTGATGTACCTGTGAACGGAAACGTTTTCCTTCGAGCGTCTGTGTGGGATGTATGGACGAACGGAAACGTTTAGCGGGGACTAACTGTGTGGGATGTACTTGCGACCGGAAACAATTTCGCCGTATAATTGTATTTCTTTAGCTATATTGTACGTATTTCCGTATTTGAGCGCTCGCCGGTCGCACACGACCTCATTTTGCCGAACGTGTGTGCCAGGAGGGCATATCCCCGACGGTTTTTGGGTCGTGTGGGAAGGACCCCCCTATCGCCCACACTCACTTGGAGACGGTTCCAAATGCCGTCGCAGAAAGGGGTTTTAAACCGTTTGTTTAGGAGCTCGATGTACTAGTGATACAACAGATACAAACAGTACCATCCGTTGACAGTCATCACATCAGCGCCAGTAGGCTCGCGTGGTCATCGGCTGTGGTCATCGAATGTCGCATCGCAACATCGAGCCGGTTCCCCGTCGCAGCAAGCGGTGCACCCCCATGGTCACCACTCGTTGCGGCACGCGGACGCCGTCGTAGCACCTGGCTACAACAGATACAAACGGTACAATCCGTTAACAGTCATCACATCAGGGCCGGTAGGCTCGTGTGGTCACCGGTTGTGGTCGTCGAATGTCGCATTGCAACATCAAGCCTGTTCCCCGTCGTAGCAGGCGGTGCACCCCCACGGTCACCACTCGTTGTGGCACACGGACGACGTCGTAGCACCTGGCCATTGCGGTCACACGGGGTTATCACCGTTGTAGCACCCGACCGGTGAGTTCACACGGGGTTATCGCCATTGTAGCACCCGACCGTTGTGGTCACACGGGGTTATCACCGTTGTAGCACCCGGCCGTTGCGGTCACACGGGGTTATTCTCGTTGTAGCACCCAGCCGTTGCGGTCACACGGGGTTATCGTTGTTGTAGCACCCGACCGTTGCGGTCACACCGGGTTATCGCCGCTGTAGCACCCGGCCGTTGCGGTCACAAGGGGTTACCGTCGACGCCAAACTAGGCCACCATCACAGCTCGCCGCTCTAATGGTTCCAGCATGCGGCACAGTCACCCTCAGAGCTCGTCGCTTATACGTCCATTTTGCATCATGTTTTCTTACTGTTATTTATAATGTTTTTATCCATAATAATTCTTTTTGGAGTAATTCTAATGCCTTTTATCTCATAATTTGCAAGGTACACTCAAAGAGGGAGTATTCCGACAGCTGGAAATCTGGACCTGGAAAAGCTACGTTAGGCTACCTATTCTGCATAACTCCAAACAAGCTGAAACTTCACGGAGATTTTTTATGGAATATTTAAGGAATATTGGAGCAAATAACTACCGGAGGGCCCACCAGGTGGGCACAACCCACCTGGGCGCGCCAGGGAGCCCAGGCGCGCCCTGGTGGGTTGTGCTCACCTAGGTCCACCTCCGGTGCCCATCTTCTGGTATATAGGTCATTTTGACCTAGAAAAAATAAGGAGAGGACTTTCGGGACGGAGCGCCGCTGTCTCGAGGCGGAACTTGAGCAGGAGCAGTTTTGCCCTCCGGTGGAGCGATTCCGCCGGGGGAACTTCCCTCCCGGAGGGGGAAATCATCATCATCATCATCATCACCAACAACTCTCCCATCTTGGGGAGGGCAATCTCCATCAACATCTTCAACAGCACCATCTCATCTCAAACCCTAGTACATCTCTTGTGTTTAATCTTGTTACCGGAATTATAGATTGGTGCTTGTGGGTGACTAGTAGTGTTGATTACATCTTGTAGTTGATTACTATATGGTTTATTTGGGGGAAGATTATATGTTCAGATCCATTATGCTATTTAATACTCCTCTGATCATGAGCATAATTATCATTTGTGAGTAGTTACTTTTGTTCTTGAGGTCATGGGAGAAATCATGTTGCAACTAATCATGTGAATTTGATATGTGTGTTCGATATTTTGATAGTATGTATGTTGTGATTCCCTTAGTGGTGTCATGTGAACATCGACTACATGACACTTCACCATATTTGGGCCTAAGGGAATGCATTGTGGAGTAGCAATTAGATGATGGGTTGCGAGAGTGACAGAAGCTTAAACCCCAGTTTATGCGCTATTCCGTAAGGGACCGATTGGATCCAAAAGTTTAATGCTATGGTTAGAATTTATGCTTAATACTTTTCTCGTAGTTGCGGATGCTTGCGGGAGGGTTAATCATAAGTAGGAGGTTTGTTCTAGTAAGAATAGCACCTAAGCACCGGTCCACCCACATATCAAATTATCAAAGTAGCGAACACGAATTAAACCAACATGATGAAAGTGACTAGATGAAATTCCCGTGTACCCTCAAGAACGCTTTGCTTATCATAAGAGACCGTTTTGGCCTGTCCTTTGCATCAAAAGGATTGGGCTACCTTGCTGCACTTTTGTTACTAATATCGTTACTTGCTCATTACAAATTATCTTGCTATCAAACTACTCCGCTACTTACAATTTCAGCACTTGCAGACATTACCTTACTGAAAACTACTTGTCATTTCCTTCTGCTCCTTGTTGGGTTCGACACTCTTACTTATCGAAAAGAGCTACAATTGATCCCTTATACTTGTGGGTCATCAGTCGCCCAGCCGGTTCCAGCATGGCGAGACAACCGTAGCAGCTTGCCGCTCTCCCGGTTGCAGCATGGCACGATAATCATTGCGGCTCGCGGCCATGCCGGTTCCAGTTCGCTTCTGTGCCTGGTTGTAGCATGGAATGACCATCCTCACAGCTCGCCACACTCCCGGTTCCAACATGACAGGACTACCGTCGCAGCGTGCCTCCTTGCCGGTTTCAGCATGGCGTGATCATCGATGCACACTACTAGGGAAAACCCTAGCAGTAGCATGGGTATTTTGCCTATCAGTAGCGCGGATGCCGCACTACTGATAAGGCGCTACGGCTAACAAGTAGCAGTAGCGCGTGTCATCCAACACTACTGCTATACATGGCTAGTAGTAGCAAGGTTTGGTGCAAAGCGCTGCTGCTAATATCTGCAGTGCTTTTTATCAGGAAGCGCTACTGGTATGGGAGCGCTACTGCTAACTTTATTCCCCTTGCTACTGCTAGTTTTATTAGTTTCTGTTTTTTCTGCATATTTGTTTTGTATTTTAACAGGCTTTATACAATAATATTTAGCATATCATACACATACAAATGTAACCATAGCATATACATACAAATAGTCTCATCAAATCATGTCATCATCATAATCGTCATCCAACACAAAGTGGTCTCTCGTCATCATCTCGAAAATAGCGATACAAGTCTCGATTACTTGCAACTACATCGTTTTTTGAGGGACAATGGACAGTGAGGGCACCCCCTCACTGACTTTTATATTTATGCCGGGGAACACAAAGTTACACAAAGGAGTTTACATGGGTATAGAGAAAGGGAGAGACCCTATACACAGGTATAAGGAGGGGTACAAGTGCATTGTAACAGCGCACTACACAGAAGGGTCGTTTGGGCCGACCACTAGCT
The DNA here is from genome assembly GCF_018294505.1 of Triticum aestivum. Lineage (NCBI taxonomy): Eukaryota > Viridiplantae > Streptophyta > Magnoliopsida > Poales > Poaceae > Triticum > Triticum aestivum. The sequence continues at coordinate 327,302,422 of NC_057808.1, read as the reverse complement.
CAATAAAAGGCCATAGGGCTTCCTTCACATGATGCTTCATCATTCCAAAATCATTTCGAAATCTCTGGCGCCATCCATTCCTCGTGGGGGCGATCCCTCTAAAGTGCTTGTTGTTACACTCTTTCCAGATGCTCCAAGCCGCTACAATGAAGATTTCCATGAACATGGGTTGCGTCCAGACCTCGTTCGCCGCATGTAGCAGTTGCAGCCTGTTGCCAGTCGCCGGCCATGAGATCCCCAACTCCCCCCAACACAGCTTACTGAAATCACACTCGAAAAAAAGATGTTCAACCGTTTCCTCCAGGCTGGTTGAACAAAGCAAGCAAGAGTAGTCATCATCTCTGAGCTTCATGCTTTTCCTCTTCAATAAGTTGCGTGTGTTCAACCTATCAGCCAACAGGAGCCATGCAAAGACTTTCCATTTGTTTGTGCACTTGGATTTCCATATCCACTCGAAACCCTTATCCGCCACTTCATCGCGAAAGCAGTGGAGGTAAAATTTGCTTGGCTGAAATCCTTCAGCACCCCAAACACATCTCCAGGTGTCTCTGTTGCCTGCCAGTTCCATATCGGCCAGACTGGTTTGAAGATCATGCAGATCACCTCTGGCCTGGATCGAAAGTGGGAGGCTGAAGTTTTGTCCAAGGGCAGGCGCCGTCAGAAGTTCACGCATAGACACGTCCTCATTCATCGCGAACGAGTACAAATGGGGGTGATTGTCTGAAAGAATGGCATCGTGCCACAGGTCCTTCCAGAAGAGGACTGTGCTACCATCCCCCACTTGCACCGTTGTGACAGCACGGTAGATCGGCGATAGCTGCATCACGTCGCGCCACCAGAACGAGCCACACGGGTCGCTTGCATGCGGTATGGAGTCCACATAGTATGCCGACCAAACCAGATTGACCCACGGCAAATCTATTCGATTGTAGAATTTATGTAGCATCTTTAGGAGCAGGCCCTGGTTTTGAATCTTGAGGTCGATCACTCCTAGCCCGCCCTTATTTTTGGAACGGCAAACCATCTCCCATGCAGCCAGGGAGACGGCCTTTGTCCCCTCATCCGAACTTTTTGCCCAGAGGCAATATCTCCGGAGTTTATCAAGATGCCCAAGAACTCTAGGCAGGATCTTGATGGAACACATGGCGTATATCGCGAGAGATGTGATCACCGAATTGACCAACGTGAGCTTTGATCCAAGATCCAGCAAAGCGGCTGCCGAAGAGAGCTTACGCTCAACCGAAGCAACGAGGGGCATGAGGTCAGTCACAGTCGGGCGTGTAGTGCCCATGGGCAACCCAAGGTACGTGAACGGCATGGTTCCTATCGCACAGTCGAAGATCTGAGCAAGCCTCGAGGTTGCTTCTGTAGAAGAATTAACAGTAATCAAGGTTGATTTTTGGAAGTTGATGCTCAGGCCCACCGACGCCGCATAGTCCTGCAGGATGCTTTTGATCGTTTTAGCTTGAGAGAGGTCAGCGGGCATCACCAGGATCGTATCATCGGCGTACTGAATGACGGGGTAGTCACTGTCAGTCATAGGGATAGGGAGCTGAAGGGCTCCGGCCCGATACGCGTCGTTAATAGCTGCTTGCAAGAGATCCGCCGCCAATACGAAGATGAGCGGGGAAAGAGGATCACCTTGACGCACACCTCTGAAACAGAAGAATTGCCTACCCGGAGTCCCATTGAGGAGGATCGCAGACTTGGCCGTCGAGAACAGACATTTAATCCATCCGAGCCAATGATCATCAAATCCCATGCATTTCATAATCTCCAACATGGGGGCATGTTCGATGGTATCGAATGCCTTGGCGAAATCAAGCTTCAAAATAGCCACCTCTCTCCCCGAGGACTGACATTGGTGTATGAACTCGAACGCCCATGCCACGCAATCCTGTATAGATCTCCCTTTCAGGAAGCCGTACTGGTTACGGTGTATGATCTTGAGGATGACACGCTGTAGGCGATTTGCTAGTAGTTTGGTTAAAATCTTAAGGCAGCAGTTCAAGAGAGTTATCGGGCGATAGTCGTTCGCTGTCTCTGGCGATTGGGTTTTCGGGATGAGAGTAATGAAACCAGAGTTCAAGCTCTCGAGATCAAGGTTACCTGCATGGAAATCAGAGCACAGGCGGTAGAAATCCTCTTTGATAATATGCCAGCATGATTTTATAAAACTGCCATTGAAACCGTCAGGTCCGGGTGCACGGTCTGACGGCAATTCCTTGACCACTTGGTCAATCTCATTGCGTGTGAAAGGGCTCGACAAGGCTTGTAACCCCTCCACTTTCTTGATGATTCTCCGCAGGTCAAAACGCATGTCAGTCCGACTGGATCGCCCCAGTCTTTCTTTGTACGTCTGAAAGAGTACTGCCTCTTTTCCCACATGGTCATGGATAATCGAATCATCAGGCAAACGCAGCGATGCAATGCTGTTCCTTCTAAATCTCTTGGTCGCTACTCTGTGGAAGAACTTGGTGTTGCCATCACCATACTTGAAGTATCTGATGGTACATCGCTTTTTTCCAGTACAGCTTCTTGCACTCCAACAAGTGAAGAAGATGCTTTTTCAAAATCTCCCTAAAGTTAGCTTCAGGGATAGACAGTCTCCTCCTCTCTTCTAGCCCATCAATCTCTAACAGGGTTTTGTTACAGTTTTCAATTAGGCCGGACAACTTAGAGATCTTCCTACTCCATTGTTTCAGATCGTATCGCAAGTTTTTAAGTTTTTTGCATAGGGTCGCGGCAGCATTCGGGGCATAACAGCGTCTGTTCCACGAGCGATGGACCACATCAAAAAAACCAGGCTGCCCGATCCAAAAATCCTCAAAACGAAATATCTTGGATTTTGGAATCTTGGACTGGATGCAAACATAGCAGGGTACATGATCTGATGTGGGTTTACCCAATGGTAACACAACAGTGTTCGGGTATTTAACTGCCTAATCGACCGAAGTGAAGTGCCAGTCGAGTTGTTCGAGCAGGGGGTTATTTTGCATATTACTCCACGTGTACGATCGCCCTTTGATTGGTAGTTCTACCAACGACTGCCTGCGGATGAATTCATTAAAGATCAGCATGTCATTAGCGTCCCCACCCCCCCGATTACGATTGTCCGGTGCTCTGATGAAGTTAAAATCACCCATGAGGAGCCAGTCATCACCACGTGGTATATCAATATCGAACAACCACGAAACAAACAGCACTCTATTTGTATCCGCACAAGGACCATACACATTGACCAGTGTCCATGAATCGGCGGATTGAGTAGAAGTAAGTCTGACGCCAAGAGCAAAAGATTCAGAGAACACCGGGACACCAGTGAATACTGAACTCATCCACACAGTGATTAAGCCCCCGGACGCACCGGAGGAGGGCACCCAAGCAAACATATCGAACTTTTTAGGGCAGAAAAGTTTAACAAACGAAGCATCAAAAGAGGTACGCTTAGTTTCTTGAAGGCAAACTACGGAACAACCACTAACATCGATTGCATTACGGATCGCTAGCTGTTTCTTCTCGGAATTGATCCCTCGTACGTTCCAACAAAGGATATTCCACTATTTATTGGGTGGCATTGAAGCTAGGGGTTCTCCTTCCCCTCCCCACGAACAGGCGCCATGAGTTTCTGAGGGGTGAGGTCATCAGGCGGCACTCCACACAGGACATTGCCCACATACTGCAGCTGGTGGATTGGCGTCGGTGGCGGCAAGTCATCTGTGGTGCTAGCCAGTGGGTTCAGAACGGGCTTGGCACATGGAGCAGTTGCCTTAGAACAACAGGCAATTGATGGCGCCCCCTAGGCTTGACTTTGGATTGTTTCTTCCTCACATCAGTGATTTGTGGCACTTTAAAACCATCATACCTCGTGGATCGGCTACTACGACGCAGCCTAGCCGTGTCAATCGGAGCATTCTCTCCCACCAACATGTTCTTGAAATATTCAGACCCCTTGGCATCAGCACAAGGTTCAGTGTCAGCATGTTCCAAGGACACATGAGTCTGTGATGGGTTGAGACAGTCCTCTTGCATCAGAGTGTCAGATCCAGCACTGTTCATAGGGATCTGATGAGCAAACTCCACCCATGCTTCAGCTGATATGAAGATGGGGCCAGAAAAACGGTAGAGGAGATCATTCAGGTGAAAAAATTGTCTCCTGCAGTACACCTTTCCTGAATGATAGCCCCAGTGACAGCCAGGAGAAAAGCGCGGGGGTTGAGCGGCAGAGTCCCATGATTCAGAATCTGGCCAGGTGTGTCAGGTGCTGCGAGAAATCGAGTGAACCTGCCAAAGGAGATCAGCCAGAGGAACTCCAGAAAAGACAGACCTTCATCTATCTGAATCTGCACAGCGTGTGGACTGCCTGTAGCTCGAACAAACTGCATGCCAGAAGACTGTCGACCATGGACCAGGGCGTCAGCTGCTTCTTCGATATCAGAGTAAACCGACCATTCATCTTGCGGATCATCAGTGGTATTGCTCTCCCGCTCCACCCCATCCATGAGGGAGGGGCCAGTATACTGAAACAAGGCGCGAAGGCTGATTCCACTGAAAGGTTGTGGTGCAGCTGGCCACATACCCCAACCGTCCGCCTGCATCTGTTGCTGCTGTGAAGCCTGCTGCTCCCAAGTAGCATCGATCTGCTGCTGCATCAGTTGTTGGTGCTCTAGTGTCCACTGCTGCGCAGCTGTCAGGTATGGCAGCTCAAAGGGGTGGGGGGAAGCATTCATGGTAGGTGCATCATCTTCATTACCAACAAGGCTAGGTATAGTATCTCTTCCATTAAGCACATAGACAGGGACTGACCAAGATCGACCCATGCCCGGCAAAGTGCCAATCCTCTTTAGCACCATACTATGGGCCACCTGCGCAATGTTACTAATGATCACACAAACCAGCACACGCTCCTTGTTCTGCCCCGGCCTGTGCCATAGATCCAGCTTGCCAAAACAGGACACTGCTTTGTTAATGTAGTGGTCAGTCTGATAGTCCATAGGAAAGGCTAAGAATAAGACCCAGGCCACATACTGGAACGGGCACTGGCGCATGTTTTCACCCTCGTCGTGAGGTACAAAAGAGAAAGTCATATCATCATCAACAGGATCTAACTGGTGCGGGCTTTCTAGAATAAACTGATCTCTGAGAGCAACATCCGCAAACGCCACCATCCCCATCCCAATCGGATAAACAAAAGCATCGGGTACTTCAAGATGGAAATCCTCAACCATGATGCGGACAATCTCATTGAGAACTAGCTGTTTCTGATGATCAGGAACCGGGGGTGTGACGGTGACTAGAGCATACCTCTCATGGCTGAGTGGCGGGTCATCCACCACAATCATATTGCGCGCCAAGCGATGCTCCGGTCCGCGCTCGATCTGCGCCCCCATCGGCACAAACTGGAACGGCCTGACGGGGAAGTTAGCCATGGCAGTGGAGGGTGAGGCGTTCGTCAGAGCCGGAGGAGGCGATGTGCAAAGCAGGGGAATGGCTCTCTGCTCGTTGGCTGGCAGGGGTGGCAGAATAGGGAACTGGTGCTGAGCTTGGAGCGGAATCGTCAGGCTAATCGAGTTGGTGGGGGAGGGCCCATCGTCAGTCACTAGATGTTTGGGACGCCAAATCTTTTTACCCTTAGGAAGGTGGGATTTACGTCCGCGTGGCAGCGCTGTTGACTGGGGCAGGGAGTGCAGGGAATCTGTGGTGGTGATCGCCTGCCGGTCCAGCTTCTTTCTTTGCCAAAATAATCGTGCAATATTTTTGGAATCACAGCGCTGCACGACATGACCCAGCAACTTGCATTTGGAACACCAAAGAAGGCCAGGACACCCAATACGTTCATGGGCCAAACTGTTGCAGATGGTGCAATTTGGCGATGCTGGGCCCTTTGGCTGGTGGATACATAAGCAAGCCCGCTCAAAGTTATGGCATGAACCGCAAAGTTTAGCATGGCAATTAGATGACGTGTGACCCTGTGCAAAACAACGGGAACATTGACCCAAGATCTCGAAAATGATCTCCGAGGAAGGCAGATCATTTAATCCAAAGATCTGTCGGATACTCGTCTCCTCATAATGGGCCTGCCTTAAGTCCAAGATCTCCTCCAAAATGTGTGGGGGAATGTTGCACCAATTGCGTGCATTGCGATTCTTGCCAAAATATTTTTTGGTAAGGAAATTATGATTCTCCAGGGATAGCGGAAATTCCAAGCTACCAAATTGTAAGGTTTCCTTGTTCAGAGTTGCACTTGAAGGAAGATCCTCATGAACATGAACAAGACCATGATCATCCCGATGAGAGGATACATCATCAAAAGAACGTAGCAAGTTAGTTGAGATGTGCTTGGACAAACCAAATTTTGCCAACTCCTGCAGAGATGAATCATCCTTGGCCGCACTTTGCTCGAGAAAGCCAAGAGTATGGCGAACAGCCTTGGGTAATCGTGAGCCAATTTCCCGGATTTCATGTGACGTGCTCCATCCATATGAACCATTAAAAGGAGCAATCCAAGGCTGTTTAAATAGTCCAAAATGGCACACGAAATCTGGCCAAACTCTATCCCTTAGGGCATAGATAAAGTGACCCACCTTGTTTGAGGCCACAGAAAACCGAAAGCTTTGTGATCCAATATGAACAACATTGAATCCAGACGCATTCCCTCCAATGCAACATTGGAGTGCCAAACCAACCGAGTCACAAGATAGGGGAAAGGAGCTAGAAGAGAAGGTGACCACCAAGAAAAACTCCTTGGAGATAGGTGAAGGGGAGAAATGGACCGAAGATTTGAACCGTCGACGAACCTGTTCCTCGACCTTGAGGCCGGGGTTGAAATCCCAATGGAGGAGCCCGTCCATGGTGTAGAAGGAGAGGTCATGGCCACCGGAGTTGGAGGAGTTCGCCGTGGGTGGAGGTGGAGGTGGGGGTGGGGGTGGAGGCCCAAGGGCCAAGGAGCAGGTGGTGATCGGCAACCGTCACCTGGGTAAACTGTTGTGTCCCATCCATCTAAACAATGATATACGCGAGAAGAGCTATCACTATGAGTGAGAGCGGAACTATGCAGTACATGAGTTCGTATCCCTCTCTCGCATTAGCGTGAACCTAAACTAACTACTGGCTATCGCTCGGAAACCGGAAACCGGTACACTTGGGCCTGACACTCCGACCACTCGTCGTATACTCCTGGCGTAGCACTTCTTCGCCATCGATGATCTATGCACCTGCATCGTCACATGAGTCGATGATATGCAACATATATAGTTGAGCAACAGAAAGAGACACACTTGGCAAAAATAGAGGCAACATATCATAAGCATAAATAACAAAGTTCATCGTACCCAAAATGCCCTAACTAGAGTGATCTTCGCTAGTCGAGGAGGACAGTTTAATTACATCACAAATAAAGTTTCGTCGTGCATAACTCAAAGTTTCGTCATACAGAAAGTATGGACTAAACGGACACATTGTCATATATCAACAAGCACTCCAACATGTCGTGCCATCCATCCAAGTCAGGGAGATAGTCCCCGAGCTTAGTGAAAGGCTTCAGGTCGAGACGCTGAGCGGCTACGCGTGTTCGGACGTCTTCCCGCGACATTTGTCCTTCTTCGTAGAACATCCCTGCTTTTTGACGACCTCCTTCATGATGATTTGGGCAAGTTCGCGCTGGATGTGATAGAACTCAGCTCGAAGTCGATGATCCTCGATATCTCCTAAGTTCTTTGCCCATTGCAAAATATGGGCATCGCCGGATCTAGGTGACATGCGAAGGTTCTGGTGATCCCGTCTGTACTCCAGCATGTGGTGTAGGACATAAAATCCATCATTAAGAGAATCACTCGGTTGCTGGATGCAGCAGAAGTCGGTCTTATGGCCGAAGGCGGGCCTGCCGTCCCTTTTCTTCTTGTCCTTGACCTCTCGACCCCGCACACCATAGTAAAACATAGCATTGTCGAGAACAGACTTGATGTGGGTGTAATCCTTTTTGTTAATGTTCTTCGACGAGTCCAAGTAAAGAGCGTGGGAGTATCGGGGGTAGAGGATGATGAGGACGGCGCGCCCGGCGCTGCGCAAAATGAGTACACCTCAAATTAATTAGCCTCGATCGTGCAAATGAATGATTGAAATCGAAGGAAGGATATCCGTGCGGATGACTTACAGGGGATGATAAGGCACGAGAATCGCCTCCTTGTCCTTATTGGCAAGCATGAAATTGGCGATGTATTCCCTTGCGTATTCACGGTGCTCTGCGCAGACTCCCAAGAAGCCCTCGTGCATGAAGTACGGGCCAGCGACACAGATATGAGGTATCTGCTCAACCCTGATGAGGTAGTTCATGTGCAAGGCATAAAGGCGGACAAACGTAAAATCCACCTTCTTCAAGTGAAACATGTCGAAGATGTAATCGAATCAAAGGAAGAACTTCTTTGCGGGGAATGTGTCGACGTACGACAATTGCGGCGGCACGTTAACCATGTAGAGTGGGTATCCTAGATTTTTCAAGGCGATGAGGCCTTTCTCTATCCGCAGCACATCGCCATGAAGTCTCCTTAGATCGTCGAATCTGGCCCCTAGCGCTGCTTTAGGTAGGATTGGTTCACCGGGGATATGCCATTTTGCTGCACCGGGGATATCTATATGGTCTTGAACCCGAGGTTGCTGAGGCGGCTGGATCATAGAAGCAGCTTGGTTGCCGTTCCTCACTCTCTTCCTAGGCTTCTTTGCTACAGGAAGGTTTTCTATAATACGTTCAACCTCCGGAGGCGGAAATTCAGGCACCGAATCATGACGCTCAAACCCTGAGTAGGCGCCAGTATTGAGATGCTGCTGAGTGTCATCGTCATCGTCATCCTCATCTATGGCGACGTCACCAGCGACTAATGGAGCCTCTTCCCCACCCCGTCCGCTATCACCCAGCACGACAGCCGACGCTAATTGGGTAGGTGGGTTGTTGATGTTCATACCTAACTGCGTGCTCATGGGTGTGCTCCCGGCTGCCTCCAGACGAAGCAGACTCTTTGGCCACAACAGGACCCACCCATTGCAATCACCAAGCCGCCGCGGGGTCTTGTCATCATCCCCCCTAGTACCGGAGGAGCCAAATTCTCGTGGCCCAGTTTGACACTGGCCACGGAAATCTTGAAGATGTTCGGGGGGACCGGCCGGCCGTGGAACAATGGTTCTTTCGGCTTCATTATCGTCGCCTTCCCCACGTCCACCTTCTAGTCGCTGATGGTGTACAATATGGTGCACGGGGTTACGTCGGCCTACAAAGACATGTCTGCGACATGAGATATCCGAAAGGCAACGGAAACGGGAGATTATAAATTTATTGAAGAGGGCCGGTGTGACAGATACCGTGAGGGCGTCGAGCTCAGCCAAAGACGAAGCAACGCCGAGCACGTCCGGTGCCAGAGCCGTTGCCGGAGCAGGTGCGGGAGCCGGTGCGGGAGCAGGTGCAGGAGCAGGTGTTGGAGCAGGTGCGGGAGCCGGTGCCGGAGTAGGTGCGGGAGCCGGTACGGGAGCAAGTGCAGGTGCAGGTGCTGGTGCAATGCTAGTCGAGCTTCTCCCGAAGAAGTTAGCAAGGGGAAAGTCCGCTACTTTTTTTTCTGGATTTTGCCTGCTCCAATTGAAAACGCCCGGAACCAAGACAGTAGACATATCTGCAACCACCTGTTTTGCGGCAGCTACCGCTGTTGCGACTGTCTCAGATGATTCCTTCTCAACCGCAATCTCAACCTTCTTGTCGATGTTTTCTTCAGTTAACCCCCGTCTTTCCTTTCTCTCCTTCGTGGTCTCATGGTAGTACTTCTTCCACGTGGCGCCGTCTCCGACACCGTGCACGCATCCATACGACGGCCGAGTCTCCACCGAGAGTCCTTTCAATATGTTCAATGCACAGTTGAATGGAGTGTCCCACTTGGGCCTCGCCAACGCCTCAGACGGTGAGTCGCTTTCGGCCGCAATCCTGTGCTGCTCTCTCTACAAAAGGAACAAGGATCATTTACAAATATGACTAACGTGCAGTCAAATTGATCAAAAACTAAAATTACCTGCAGTCTCATGAACTCTGTCGTGACCGGGTCCGTCTCGAAAACCTTCTTGACTGAGTCCTAATGGTGCCGTGCCCTGAGGACATCACGCCCCTGCGGGACAGTGAAGTCTGCCAAGGGGCCTGGGATTCCCAGACTCTCGCGTTCCGCGTCCTCCTTGGCCCATATGGACCTCTTCCCGCCGTAACCACGACTTCCCAGGTGGTGGCACCCCATGTTCCTCTGTTTGAAGCCCCTTCATGTACTTCGACATTTTTTTGGCAGCTTCGGCCTCGCAAGCCGCCTTGAATATTTCAAAGTGCTCTTTTGTGATTGTCGGATTATCCTTTACAATCTCGGAGTAGGGTTCCTTTTGTTGATGATCCGATGTTTCACCCTTGCTTTCCAGGCGGCCAAAGCGTCACTAAACTTGGTCATGGCATGTTTGTTTATCTTCTTCATTGCCGGGTCCTTATCTGGATCTTTATAATCCTTTTCGTTCCGGTCCGGGAACAAGAATATCTAGTGCAGCTTCTTTAGGAGGGAGGGCCTCATATTATCTATCTTCTGTAGTTTCTCATCGTTGATGGTGGCGGTTGTCCGTACGATGCAGCCTATTTGATTACCGTAGCACAGCCGCACTTCCTCGGGCGCTATTGGCTAAAAAATGGCGTCGTCCATCTCCATGACCACCAGTCTAGTAGCCATGAGCTGGTTTGGGTGCCGTGGCCTCTTTGCCTTCGGTAGACCGACTCCGCTAGTCTCGGCGCCGGTGTCAGTGCCGGTCTCGGCGCCGGTCTCAGTCTCATCGCCGGTCTGCATGTCGGTATTAGTCCCCGATGCGACAGGTGGGCCCAGCAACAACATCTGTTGATCGTCGGCAAGGCTCAAACATTCGTCTACCGCTAGGTAGACGTCATCGCAATCACCAGAACCCTGTCCTTCATCGTTGCTAGCCATGTTTCCTACGATTAAATCTAGTCAATTAATTCTAGACCTAACAAAATGAATAATGACATAAAAAAGTCCTATGTTTTGCAGGAACGTTGACTCCTTCCTGGTGCGGCAAATCCCGAGTACTCGATATGTCCTAGTTTGTAGCACAAGTCATGCCGAAATTCATGAAAATTTTTGGCATGACCTTTGCTAAAAAGTGGACAAATCGAGCACCTGAAATTTGCCGAAACGGAAATGAATCAACATTCCGGCAAAACATAGGCCACTCGGCTTCATTCCCTGGAAACAACAAAAGGCCACTTGGGCACAATCGAACCACTTCAATGAAAAGATATAACATGAGCACTTCAATGAAAAGATATTCAACAATAAAAGTCTAGGAAGAGATCATCTTCAAAATAAAACTTGCCTAAATTCTTTTCCTAGAAAAATAGTGGTCTTTTCAAAAATAAAAAACCTTTGCAAAATGATCTTACTAAACACTTCTCTGCCTAGGACATAACCCAAATTCTGTTCTAGCTATTCCTCTCTCTCTCTCACGCACACATTATTTTCTCTAACCCTTCTCTGCCTAGGAAAGAACCCAATTAAATTGCAAAGGAACTCCATTTCTCTAACCCTTCTGACCTAATGCTCTAAAATAATTTTTTCCTCTAACCTAGCGAACCTAGTTAACCTAGCTTGTTAACGTAACGAACCTGATTAACCTAGCTATTTAACCTAGTTTACCTAGATAATTAACCTAATTAAACTAGTTAACCTAGCTAGTTCTCTGTCAAAGCCCTAAATAATTTTTTTCTTAACCTAGATAATTAACCTAATTAAACTAGTTAACCTAACTAGTTCTCTGTCAAAGCCCTAACAAATTTTTTGCACTAACCTAGATAATTAATCTAATTAAACTAGTTAACCTAGCTAGTTAGTATGTCCAATGTTTGTGTTATGCATGAGAGAGAGAGGAGGGGTGCTTACAGAGGATGGCTCCGGTGGTGGCGAGGGAGGCAGTGGTGGCGAGGGAGGCAGGGGCGTTTCCGGTGATGGCGAGGGAGGCAGTTGTGGCGAGGGAGGCAGGGGCGTCGAGGGTGGCTCCGGTGGCGTTGATGAGGCCGTGCAGCTCTGGTGGCGTTGGGGGGGCTCTGGTGGCGTCGACGGCGCGCGGCTCTGGTGGCTCCGGGGGCGTCGGCGGCGGCGAAGTGGGGCGACGACGAATTGGGGACATGGCGGCGAAGTGGGGCGACGGCGAATTGGGGACACGGCAGCGAAGTGGGGCGAGGGATTTGGGGGAGAAGTGGTGGCCCGGGGGGGGGGGGGGGGGAAAACCGTTGGTTAAGTGAAATATAGCGGTAACGCGTTATGGAAAACGTGCTATAGCTAAGTTAGCTATAGCGCGTTTAACAAAATGCGCTACTGCTAAGCCTTTCTCTTTTTTTCCCTTTCTCATTTATTTTTCCTTACATTTTATTTTTTCCTTTCTCCTTTTTCTATTTCTTTCATTTTCATTTACTTTTCTATTTGTTTTTCGATTTATTTTCTTTTGTTAGCAGTAGCGCCTTTCTACGTAAACACGCTGCTACAATAAACTTAGCGGTAGCGCGGTTTCTATAAGAACGCTACTACTATGTGTAGCCTATCGGCTTAGTAGTGAGAACTTTAGTAGTAGCACGTTTAAAGTTAGACACGCTACTACTGCGTTTATATCTGTAGCGCGTTTATCCTGCACGCGCTACTGCTATTTAGCACTAGCGCCCTTTTTTAACAAGCGCTACTGCTAAAGTTCTGTGTATAAGGTTTTCCCTAGTAGTGGCAACTCGCTGCTCTATCGGATCTAGCATAGCGAGACCACCTAGCAGCTTGCCATTTTGTCGGTTGCAACATAGCGTGATCACCATAACAGCTCGTAGGCATGCTGGTTCGAACTCGTTGCCGTTTCGATTGTAGCATGGCATGATCACCATCCCAGCTCGTCGTCCTGCCGGTTCTAGCATGGTGAGACCACCGTCGCATCTTGCGCTCTGCCAGTTGCAGCACGGCGCGACCACTGATGGAGTTCCTCGCTCTATTGCTTCCAGCATGAAGAGACCATCATCGCAGCTCATCGTTGTGCCTGTTGCAGCATGTTGCGACCGTCGTCGCAGATTGGCGTTGTGTCGGTTGCAGCTCATTTTCCGCTACAGCTCCGCCAGCATCCCTTGTGTCATCACACCAAGTCATAAAAATCATCTCCCATCACCATCCACACACATTGTCATTCCTGGTCACAACTCCTCTCTTTTTGCTGCAACTCTATAGTCTATACGATGCAACACCGCCCTCCCCCATCGCAGCAGCTGACCTTGTGCATCGATGAACTGCTCTCGGCATGGAGAGACTGGCTCAGGCAGCATTCACGCGCGGTGACCGACCCTTGCACGAGAATAAACACAATGAAGAGAACTGTGGCGCCCCGCCCTCTTGCACCAGTTGGAGGTTGCCTCACTCGTGCGCATCGACCAAAGTAACAACACACGAGGGTGGCCATTGGAGTCAAGATGAGAAAAATGGGAAGGTAGAGCCGAGATGAACAAGTGGACATGAGGAAAACTGAAGAGATAAGACTTAGTGAGAAATCACAAGTTAAGTGGTATCCCTTACAAAGGCCACTCCCACCTTCTCAGGTGCTGACAACTGGTAACCGGAGAGTTGCCCCTTTTTCGTAGATTTTTTTTCAAAACTATTATCTCTTATACTATGCGTCCATATCTTTAACTGTTGTCACCGTTGGATTCCTCACATTGAGATCTTTGAAACTAGATCCCATGTTAATAGGTTTCAACGATATTTTTACAAAATCAAAAAAGACCAATAGAAAAAAATGTAGCCGAGAACACGTCTTTTTCTCATTTTTCACTTTTTGAGAGGCACATTATACTTCTCGCAAAAGCAAATTTGTGCCTCCATGAAAAGCAAAACTGTGCCTCTCATAAAAACTGTGTTTTTTCTATTTTTCTATTCCAAAGAAAACAGTTGTGCCTCTTGTGGAAGCAAACCCGTGTATCCACAAGAGCAAACATGTGCTTCTTGTGGAACCAAAATAAATAGGCACAAATTGTGCCTCTCATGGAAGAAAATATGTGCCTCCACGAGAAGCAAATCACCGCCTCTCATAGAAGAAAAAAAACGTGTTCTTTTTCTTTTCTGAGAGGCACATTTGTGCCTCTTGCGGAAGCAAACCTGTGCCTATCATGGAAACAGAAAAAACGCATTTCTTCTGTTTCTGAGAGGCAAAATTGTGCCTCGTCGAGAAGCATATGTGCCTCTCGTGGAGGAAAAAAAGGTGTTTTTTGCTTAAATTTTTATGAACTGTTTTTTCTCCAAAATCTCGAGAAAACCGAAAAGCCGAAACCCCCCGTGAAAAAATCATCTAAACCACCAAATGCGTACAGATCTTTTTTAAATAATCCTGACATAGTGCCGAGGACGCGACACGCGGCGACGGAGAGTACGCCAAGTGACACACTCTCAACCCACAAAAAATGACCCTCCAGGGACTCCTCAATGGGTGCCCCTCAGTTAGTTGATTTCGCTTTCGTGGGAAAGTTCCCTCTTCGCAAAATATAAGCAACGCGCAAAGAACACGGGAAGTGTGTGTTGTTGAAAAGTGACGGACGCAGCCTATAGCCGGTAGACCAATTTAAATCGTTGCCCTTTGAAAAAACAACGCTTAACTGGCCCAACCTCATTTTCATTAGTTACCGTATTTGGCATTTTTTCTCTCCAAAATATTCACTCACTAGCCTAATTTTACATTTTGAGAAGCAAGCCTCGTTAACAATAGGGAAGTTACATTAGGGCATCTTCAACGCAGACCCTTAAACAGCCCATAACCATCTGAACCGTGTGGTCCGGACGTGCCACTAGAAAAAAAGACACATCCGTGACATTTTGGGCCGAACAATTTTTTTTCCTGTCATGCTTATGACACTTCTATGACGATAATTGTGACAAAACCCGGTATCATCATAGATGTGGTGGGCTCCTACTTCTATGACAAAAAATCATGACAGAAAATGGGCTTTTCGTCCTGGGTGGGCCGGAGACGTAGCTGCATGACATTCTTTGGGCCGTGCATGACGGGAAAAGCCGTGGTAGAAGCGAGGGCGAGGAAAATATCGGGGAGTTCCCGGTTACGGTGGGTGGTCGGGGGCTGAGAGATGCACGTTTCTCTCGTACACGTAGGCGCGTGGGTGCGAGGCGTTGGGCTCTAACTGAACCCGAGCGATTGCACTGCAGGCTACGCGTTACTGAACCCGAGCGATCGATCGATGGCTGTTAACTGAACCCGATCGAGCGATTCCTTCGCTACTGCTGCTAACGGAAGCCGATCGAACACTGCTACCTCCTTCCCTTGATGAACAGTGAGCGTTGTTGGGGGGTTTGGATGAACAGTTCCCGGTGGGGGCTTGGATGAACAGGACCCCGTGGTAGTAGAGGTCGTTGCCGCTGGATGAACATGACCCCGATCGATCGAGTCGGTGGATGAACAGGACTCCGTGGAGGGCTGGATGAAAGGAACTCCGTGGAGGGCTGGTTGAATAGTAGCCGGTGGAGGGCTGGTTGAACAGTAGCCGGTGGAGGGCTGGATGAACAGTACCACGTGGAGGGGTGGTTGAACAAGACCCCGTGGAGAGGGCTAGTTGAACAGTAGCCGGTGGAGGAGTGGTGGAGGCTGGATGAACAGGAGCCCATGGATGAGCAGTCGTAGGTGGAGGCTGGAGGAGGTCGACGGTGGATGAACAATAGCCCGTGGAGGCAGTCGACGGTGGAGATGAACAGTATCCCGTGGAGTCCCGTTTTGCGGTACACCACACCCCTCCCGATGAAGAGGACCCCCGTTTCGACCGTAGCGCTCCAACACAAGTCCGTTTCCTCCGTTTTGTAGTACACCACACCCCTCCTGATCAACAGGACCCTATTTCGACCATAGGAGGTCTGTTTCCTCTGTTTTGCGGTACGCCAAACCCCTCCCGATGAACAGGATCCTGTTTCGACCGTGGCCGGTCGAACACAAGGCCGTTTCCTCCGTTCCGCGGTACGCCAGGCCTTGTTTCCATTGGCTGTTCCGTCCAAGCCGGTTGGCTCCCAATGAACATGACGTATTCCGTTGCCTCCTGATGAACACGACGCATTCCGTTGCCTTCCCATGAACATGACGACGACGCAGTTTCTCCGTTCCAACCTAGGCATGTACACGAGCCCTGGTCATACGTATGTGCGAGTAGGCGTTTGAGACCCCGCCCGTATGTACGTACGTGGCCGTATTTACTTTCTTGGACCCTGGGCGCTGTACGTACGTGTACATGCTATGTGCGTGCCTCTACTACGACACGTGGCCTTCCTTACACGGCCATGGTTCGTCGCTGCAACCTGCAGACAGACCGATCGACCAGTATGTACGTACAAGTTCGCGACCAGAATGACAACGCTACGTACGCTTCGACCGGGTGGGTCCCGACTGTCAGGCACTTCCTTGCGTGCAAAGATGTAGCTGGTGGGTCCCAGCAGTCAGGGGGAAACATTTTTTTTCACGAAATACGGTGGCCCGTCTAGTGGGTCCCTGCTGTCAGGTGGAGGAATAATTATTTTGCGCGTAATAAGGAGGCACTTCCTTGCTGCGGCCGTGGACCCAGCTGTCAGCCTCTCAACGTACAGTACTCTTCCGATGGAAGTCGTTCATTGACCACATTGACCACGCCGCGCCGAGAGCACCAAGGCGGTGGACGATGGCGAGGCCTAGGAAGGGAACGACGCGGAGCCAGGGAAGACGCGACAGTGGATGCCCACGCGGAGAGTAGTACGAGGGTTCACTAGTTCGGCTGCGGTGTGAGGCTGTCGTCACCGCATGGCCTGGCCAGCGGTGGGAGTAGTAGGGGGCTATGAGGCCTCCGCGGCAGCACAACTGGCCACGGGAGGCAGGAGCAGGCGGCACGATCGGCGCTGCTTTGGGAGGCTGGAGCAAGAAGACCAGATGTTGAAGAAGCACGACGGCGTTGGATGGACATCGTACGGTCACTGCAGCTAGAATCGTTTATATTGACTAAATTGACAAAGCCCTTGGTACGCGTCAACTTAGTAGGCCTACAGGTCAGCCTCTGAAATGGTGCGCCCCAGATGTCAGGGGGAGGAATCATTTTTTGGGCGGGTGAAGCTAGAATATCCGAGATTGAAGAAGAAGCATGACATCCGTTAGATGGACATCTAACGACCACTGTTGCTAGAACCGTGTGTTGACTATAAGTTGATAAAGCCTTGCATACGCGTCAACTTATTTTTTTGGAGACGCATCAACTGAGTAGGCCCACAAGTGTGTGGCAGAGAACTTATAGCCCATTTGAGATTTGTAAGAATGTACAACCCATTTTTGACTTCTAATGGAATTTACTACAGCCCATTTACAGTTTGTTAAAAGTACAACCCATTTTCTAGCTAGGACAATGATTAATAATTTCAACCAACTGTTCAAAACAGAATTCAATAAAATTTCCCACATTTTGATGGGATCCGAAATATTTTTATCCCGAAATTTCTAGTCAGATTAAATACAATTTCAATATAAATTTGTCTTACGTAAAAATCCAACGAAACATTGCGCGTGCAACAATTAATGAAATTAAAATTTTCAAAATCCAAAAATAATATTTTATAAATTAATTACGTGTTTGGTGTATTTTTTTATAGTTACAACCCAGTTTTTATAATTACATCCCATTTATTATTTCTTAAAGCCCATTTTCTTGTCATCCCTCCTAGGAAAGATTTGCAGCCCAGCGGGGGGGGGGGAGAATAACAAGTTTACCTTGCCTGGGTATTCCTCAAAAAAAGTATAGCTAGGCTAGCCATTTTTAGCTTGAAAAAAATTAATATCTGGGCTGGATATCTGGCCTGGGCTAGATGGGCCACAGCTCGCCCAGTTAATACCCTGCTCTCCTCTGAACAACAACGAAAACATCGCTCTTGTCTAAAAAAACGAAAACGTCGCTCAAGAAAAACTCCGCAGTGCTCACACCTCAAAAACATAAATACTGCTTGGTCCCAGCTGTCGGCCGCTCCTTGTGCAATTGTGTCATTTATTGACTACATAGGTTGACAATGGTGTGGGACCGTGATGTCAGGAAACCAGGAGGAAGAAATTTTTTTTACAGTTGCAGTATATAATAAGGAGGCACTTGCGTACGTGCGGCTATGGCCCTGGTGGGTCCCCACTGTCATCCTTTCCAAGTAAAGTCATCTCCTCATTCCTCATGTCTGTTGACCATGTTGACAACGCGAGACGGCGGCGCCACAGTGAGCGCAACAACTCGAAGGACGATGGAGTGGGCCTCGCCGATCCTATGGATGGTCTGATACAGGGCCCGTTGCTCATTCGGGAAGCCAGGATCATAGGGCCACATGTCTGTGACGGCATTGTCGTTCGCTTGTTCACCGGTGCTCGTTGACGAGACGGAGGTTGTAGCACAGGTCCTCCTGCACTTGTAGCTCTTCCGCCATTAGGGCGTCGAAGTGCGGCCGCACCTGCTCTATGGTAACCATGGCATGAACCGGCTTGGACAGTGGCGCCGACTCCTGGTCGGAAGCTACGCCCATCGTCTGATTATCGTCGCTCAACTCGGCGAGCTTGCTGGCGAGCCAGCATGTTCGGCTGCTGGACCGACCCGCTGCCAAGCACGAGTCTGACTGCCCTGGCCCACCCAGACTGCCTCCCTCGCCCGCGCACGCTTTTCGCCCGAAACGGTCAGCGCCGCCCGCCACGCTTCCCGGTGCAGGCGATTGCTCCGCCTTCAAACGACACAAGTGCCGTCCGTCCGTCCGTCTGCCGCCCACATTAATGATATGCGGTTGCCGAGGCGGCTACTCCGGCGCCACACATCCGTCCCTCCGCCACCCACCATTGCTATATAAACTGCTACACCGGCCATAGCCGCAGTCCTCCGCCTCCGTTTCCTTTCTCTTGTCCACACCACTACTGCCCACCATGACTTCCTCACGCTCCGGCGCTCTTCGGGACGGGCGAACGACGGACCACAAGGAGATGGTAGCTACTGCTGCCGACTACCTGGCCAGCAGGCAGCCGGAGGATGATGACGTCCCAATGGAGAACATGGTAGTCGACGATCCGGCGCCAACCCCCTCCTCTGCGCCATCCTCGCTGGTGCATTGCACCATGACCATCGGTGAGGCCCGTGCCCAATACATGGACACGGTGAGGCAGAAGCGTGAGGAGTAGTTCCGGGAGGCGCAGGCCGACACCTACAACCACCATCTCCTCCAAGAGCACCCGCAGGTGGAGGAGCAGGTCACCGCGGAGCGGGCGGAGCAGGAGGCACTGCTCGATTAGTACCGCTCCGCCCGCGAGGGCTGCCTCGAGCGCTGGCGGTACCGCATGCGGGTGGCGGAGGCTGCGGTCGCCTACAAAGAGGGCGATGAAACAGGCGAGGCGCTGTTTGGCGAGACCGAGGACGAGGCAGAGGACAATGCCGGCTCCGACGAGTCCCGGCTCCGTTGGCGTCGACGAGGCCCTGCTCTGCCGAGGCCCCGTGGCACCAACAACGAGGCAGAAGACACCGCCGGCTCCGCCCCACCAAAAACGAGGCAGAGGACATCGCCGGCTCAGCCGAGGCCCCACCCTGCCGGCAACGAGGGGAAGGATTTCCCCCGCTCCGCCGAGGCGCCGCCCCGCCGGCAACGAGATAGAGGACATCGCTGGCTTCGTCGAGGCCCCGCCCCGCTCCCAACGAGGCCGCGCCACACAGAAAACGAGGAAGAGTAGAACACGGTAGGTCACCGCCGCTTGGGTCCAAGTAAGTCCACCGCTGCTAGCCTCCGGTTGAAGCCAAGCTAGGCAGGTTGACCATTGATGGCCGATTAGCTTCTTGGCGGCGACGTGGAGTCGGGGAGCTATGTTGGAGAAGGACGCTGCTTCTACTTAACTGCTGGTGCAGTTGGCTCACTGACACGTGGGCCCAACAAGCATCTGGGCCACATGTCAGTTACGCAAATGCACCTGCAGTTAAGTCACTGAAGCTCAGTCCGCTGGAGAAGAAGCTTCTGTTCGTGCTCAGCCGGACACAGGTGGGTAGCTTCGGTTAATTAATTATACCTCCAGCGCACCCCTTTTTAGTTGAAGAATGTATGAAGTGTAATGAAATCCGACAGTGCATGAATGAATTTAGTCCGATTAGTTCGAATTCTTGTATCACCAGCATTGGATGAACATGCAAAACAAAACGTACTAGCATTATTCCCAGCGTGATCACCTCGTTTGCAGCAGTTTCACATGTACTCCCTCCGGTCCTTTTTAGTCTGCATACAAGTTTTGTCTGCAGTCAAAGTATCTCTACTTTGACCGGAGTACAAAGAGTTTGAGCAGCTTTTTAGCGTTCCTGTACATTGCAATCAAACACACAGGCCTGGCAATTCATAGAGAACATTCAAAACAATCGATGATTATGCATCTCAGCGATTCACATGTCAGAGCCAATATTTACTTCACAACTAAAGAATAAAGAAAAATAGATCGACGCTGCTGACAACAAAGGGCGTCCCATTCGAAAATATCAAACGCATGTCTTCTTGCTAACATCAATGAGCAAGATTTGACAAGGTTGTCCCATTCCAAAATGTCAAATGCTTGTTGTTTTGCGTACATCAATAAGCAAACTTTGACAAGGTTTTCCCATTCCAAAATATCAAATGCCTACGATTGTGGAATGGGCAGGGTTTGCCATCAGTTCAGACATTGACATGGCACCTCGTGCTAAATAAACCAGCTGTTCTTTTTGTGCAGTTCCACCAAAATCAACCAAATTCGCGCGTAGCTTGTATGATTTCGCCCTTATATGTTGCAATGCCTTGAACATATTGGCACCTCCTTTCTTTTGGTGGAAATGAATGATTCAATGTATTCATAAACATTCTGTGCAGTTAGTTTGGTCTTGTGGGGAGTAATGTAACCACCCTTCAACTACCCCTTCTGATGAGAAGATAGACAAGGCTTCTTCATCCTGGCATAATCGGAACTAGTCACTTCACGTACTCCATATTCTTCTTCAGAGGAGGATGATCCTGTTGTGCAAAGACAAGATGACAACTAAATGCTAGCATCTCTGTTTGCTAGGAAAAAAGGAAAGGAAATATTTAAAACAACACAGATGAAGCACTTCTCAAGGACAATACCACTTTCTCATGACAGTATCTAAACAGTAGCACAACACCAATAGAGATGACAAAGCTCAATCATATGGATGAAATCCGTGGGTGAGTACCAACCTTTGTCAGGAGGCTTATTGTGTAGAGCATACAGATCAAGCACTTCTTTGTAACCATCTGTTGTTATCTACTGTGGTTGCCATGCTTACTATATACTCCTCGATTAGTTTAATGTTTCCAACATCTTCTTGTGCAGTTCCACTAAAATATATGGTATCTTCAAAGAAGATCCCAGTTTGCACAAGTAGAGATAATTACAAATTACATTAAGAGTGGCATCAAATCAGTGGCAAAACAATTGCTTGTTCCAGCCATAGCAATAAATTAAGATGCAAAACTATATCATTACTTGTGTCATCACAGTTCCAGTGCTTCATTACAGCACCGTGAGCTGATTTTTGTTTTTCTTCCGCTTGTTCTTCCCCTTCATCACTTGGTTCAATAACAGACAAGCTTCGCCTTCAATGTAAGATTTGGCATGTCAATTAGGAAGCACAAGTATAGCACGAAACAACGACATTAATTTTCTGATGAAAGTGGCAAAATACAGGCCAACAGTTGTGAAATATCCTTATCTTACCTCAAGGGGATATTACGGTGCACATACAGATTGGAAGTCTTGTCTCCATTTGTGCAGTTCACTAAAATCAAGCAACATTACCGTACAAGTAGCACAACATATGAAAGGACACTGCACAATCATGTGAAAGAAAGCTAGTACTGAACTCTCATGACGCGGAATTCAAACAACTCACAAGAAGAAGATCTGAACCAAATTTGCCAACACGGATAGGAAGTAAGATCTCCTCTTGTGTAGTTCCACTAAGATCAAGCAATCAAGCAACGTTGTCGGTGTGACATTTTGGTTGAACTGCACAAAACACTCTTAAAACAAAAGTGTTTTGTGCAGTGCAACAAAAGGTCACAATAGCAACGAGGTGAAGTAGATAACCCTGTTTACATAGAGGTGCAAAGGAAACAACTAGTGGTCAATAACGGTGGATGATACAGAAGCCAACAAAAAGAAGCATCTAACTTATCTAAATGGGAAAGAAAGCAAGACAGTAGCATTTCTCAAACGGTGGCATTGATTAATATTAACACAGAGATTATATTAATAATAAAATTCGTTAAACATGTAATTTGCTGTTAACTGTGGCATTGCATCAATTTTAGAGCGGCATTATTAGAGGGTGTTTGTTAACAGGGACTTTTTGGTGTAGGGACTAAAAAAAGTCCATGTCAGTCCCATCTAAACCAAATAGGAGGGACTTTTAGGGACTAAAAGTGGGCATTTGGGACTAAAGAAAGAAGACCCCGAGGGAGAGTCTTTTTGGGACTTTTTCCGACAGTTTCCCCGCCCCGCATCGCACCTTGTCTCTATTAGTTCATTACTAGGGGTAACATGGTCTTTTAGCATGTTATTTAATAACCTCTAGTCCATGTTTAGTCCCTGGAACCAAGCAGGCAGGGACTAGGGACATTTTAACCAAACATGGCCTTAGACTAACAACAGCTAAAGAGTTGCACGGGACAGTGGACGCATCAGCACCATGTGCATCTACCAATGTATGAAGGGGTGATGCACAGTCTGTTGCAACAAAGAACAAACAACCAAGGAGCATATTTGTGTTGGTCCCAGTTTTGTTATCTTTAGACACCTTTCCCTATGTGAGCGCGGCAAATCTAGTAATGCTCAAACTCTACAGCCTTGTCCCCCAAAACAAAAAGATCAGTTCATTACAGATGTGTGTACTGCGTTTGTCATTGTTTTCCCTTTTCGACCACCGTAGGTGCTGGATAGCCAGTTTGTACTAGTACTTTCCCCCTTCCTTTCCTTTTTGAACCACGTCCTAGATTCATGCTATACAACTTTCCCCACTATGTTCCCCCATTCCTTTCCTCTTTGAACCACGTCTTAGATTCATGTTATACAACTTTCCCCACAACTTTCCCCCCTTCCTTTCCTTTTTGAACCACATCCTAGATTCATGCTATACACCCCACTACTTTCCCCCATTCCTTTCCTCTTTGAACCATGTCCTAGATTCATGCTATACAACTTTCCCCACTACTTTCATGTTTGATCCAACACCTAGATTCGAGTGCAGAAGCGGAAAAAGCCCACATGCAACTAGAGCAATGCATGTGGAATAAGTAAATTATACCTTAAGGTTCTAGGGGTGTGGTTCGGTGAGCGACCGAAGGCCGTTCGGCCCACACTATGTACAGCGGCGAGGAAGAAGGGCTCGGAGGCCCTCCCACGCCGCCGCTGGGTGAAAGAGAACAGCTGCGCCGGTGGTGGATTCCCTCCCTCGCCGATGGCGACCGTGTTAAGCCTCCTTCCCTTCCCGGCGGACGGATCCTGCCGGCTCTTTGACCAGCAGTGAGGGGAGAGAGAGAGGCCAACGAAGTCTTGTTTAGATCTGGAGAGGGTGAGAGAGTGTGAAGAGAGCAACTACAAGCGCCGAGGCTCCAACGTGTATATATATATACTGGAGAGAGAGTGTGAAGAGTGCAAACCCTAGAAAACAAGCGCCGAGGCTGCAACGTATACATGATGAGGTGATTATACGGTCACTAAGAGATCGTATAGCTCCGTATCCATCCATTTTGACCAATCAAAGAATCCTCCTAGCACCGCCTCAGATCACTTTCTCTCTCCGTCATGCGGGGCCTACCTGTCATTGGCTGGAAGAAAGAAGTCGAACAAAAACAAAATTATGCTCAAGTGTAGTTATCCAACCTGAGACCTCAAGTTTGATGAACGAACAGGCTAACCAGCTACAGCACCCTCCCATTATGTTCAACGATAGGAAAATAACCTTTTATACATTCCTGCATTCGTGTGACAAGCATGCCGTGTTTTTTTTGCGTGCGAGTCATTGGGATTTAAATCATAATCGTGTCATGTGGCTTTGGTGGTAAGGTCTTTTGGGATTTAAAGTAGTGTTGGTAGTACAGAAATAATGCAGCCTTAGTCACCTTACCTCTCTCCACGTAGTACGTTGGGTCCCACCAGTCAGAGGGTGAAACAAACAAATTAATAAGAAAAATTAAAAGCGCCAGCGGTGTATCTTACCTCACACATCTCGCTACTGCTCGTGAACACTGTCCAATTGATCCCTCTGTTCGCTCACGTACTATTTTAAGTGAATCCTTATTATAACATGCACACAATTTTGGGCACTTGTATTCGACCTAAGTCAGTGTGCCACCGTATCTCATACTACTCCCTCCGTCTAGGTGTAATAAGTCACGTTAGAAGGTGCAGCGGGACCAAGGTGCAAGCAGATTGGAGGAGGAGAAACTTGACCGGTCCTTCCTCCAATCAAAACCCTGATTTCTGTCTCTAAACGCAACAATTAATCCCATCAACAAAGAGATGACGTTTTAGCTACCATGCAGGGCCACGTATTAACTCGCATGCAAGCCGACTTTGATTTCTTGACTGATCAACGCATAGTTGCGCTCCATGCATTGGGTTTCCGGGGGAGATAACAAGGCAGCGTAAGGAGCATTTGGTTACATTGCTTAGGCTGGTCATAGTGGTGAGTAACTTGGACTAGTAACATGCTTATGTTACTAGTCTATGTTACTACTAGTACCTTCGTCCTGGTTTATAGGCCCCCTTTGTAGTTTGTGCCAAATTTTGACCAAAGATTTAACTAACAAAATGTTAACGCATGTCAACAAAAATTATATCCTTGGATTCGTATTTGAACATAGTTTTCAATGATATAATTTTTGTGACATGCATGAACATTTTGTTAGTTCAATCTATGGTCAAAATTGGACACGAAATACAATGGGGACCAATAAACCAGGACGAAGGTAGTACGCAAAGTTTGTCGTCGGAAGCGAGCCGATCTGGCTCTCCTGAGCTCGCAAGGTTTTTCTAGCCCACCCAAGCTAGCTGGCCCACACAAGCTAACATATTCTAACAGTTCCAAACGCCTAACCTTGCCCGGCTAGGCTATAAATTGTTCTTGCTAAGGGTCCAAACGCTCCCTAAGTAACTCGCACGATATTCCTATTCTATGAACCTGTGTGTGCGTGTGCGTGTGTGTTTAACAACATGTGTGTGTTAGAGAGAGCGACACATCGACCTACTCCTACAGAGAGATGGTGTGTAGTGTACGATTTAGCCGCGAGAGTTGGTGCATCCTCTTTCGGGCGTCCGGTCGGGACAGGCGGACCGCTGCCACGCCCGCTCCTGACCAGCCTGGCCCACCCAAAGCCCCTCCATTGCCCGCATGCGCTTCCCGCCCGAAACGGTCAGCTCCGCTCCAAAGAATTGGTGCCGCATTCATGCCCGGGCAGAGCGGACGCGACCTCCCACTGGCGCCTGCGTTGAAGAGAGAAGCGGATTCAAGAGTGATGGTTGCTTTGTCCATCCAACTTACTGCTGGGTCTATGTGATTTGACGGCTCATTGGTCATTATTACTGAGGTGCTAGGACTGCTGGATGTCCCATGCTTTCGGCGAAAGGAGGTACTACTAGATTACAATTTTCTCCATTCTTACAGCGGACGAGTGCGAGAGCAGTGAAAACACGCAGGCTCAGTGATTACATGGCCCACCTCACATTATCACCATATTTTCTGGACACCGTGCGACACCTAACTCTTTACATAGTACTACTAGTATAGTACGTACTGTAATTTATCAGCGGGATAAATTTGTACAATGCTACGAAGCTTCCAGCTTCTGTTTCATGTATCTTGCATCCAAGGTTGCCCGTTGCAACAGTTCATCAAATACAAAGGAGACTAACATGCATGCTATTGCATCTCAATGATTGACATATCATAGCCAATATGTACTCCCTCCGTTCCAAAATAAGTGTCTCAACTTTATGCAAACTTTAGTACAAAGTTGTACTACTACTAAAGTTGACACTTATTTTGGAACAGAGACAGCTAAAGAAAAAAACGATCCATGCAGTCCCTAGCCCTTGAACCGTAAACCCTAACCAGGCTTTAATTTGCAGGCAACGTTGGAGCTTCCGAAGAAATGAAGTTTGCAACCCTTTGACCATCGGATCATTTTGTGTAGTTTCACAAAAATCGAGATGAGCATCCCTGTGGCAAAGAAATTGAAGAAGCGCGATTAGAATAAGATTAATGGGACTAGTTGATGAGACATAAACTCGTCACAAATACAGTACGTAGAAGCCAGTAGAGGTATGTGTGGGGCAAAGAAGTAGAGAAATATCCACATGGAGTGATATGGGCAGCTGGTGCAGTGGTGCAAGCTGGCTGTAAAGGGAGTTGTACCTGAGGGATGTCGGGACGTAGCTCAACCTAGAGGAGGGCGGCGGGAGGCGGCAACTGCCCACGTCGCGGCAGTGAGCAAGTGTAACACCCCGGATGTAACTTTCCATATTTGTAACTCCAACTCTTGCCATTTTCGGCTATGTGTTATGATATTTCCCTTCGTGGTCGGGTTTTGTCTTTCGTTTTGAATTTTGTTCATGTCATGCATTTCATATCACGTCATCATGTGCATCTCATTTGCATACGTGTTAGTCTCATGCATCCGAGCATTTTCCCCGTTGTCCGTTTTGCAATCCGACACTCCCACATGCACCGGCGCACCCCTCTTGTTTCTTTTCGTGAGCGGGTGTTAAACGTTCTCGGAATGGACCGAGGTTTGTCAAGTGGCCATGGTATACCACCGGTAGACCACCTGTCAAGTTTCGTTCAATTTGGAGGTCGTTTGATACTCCAACGGTTAACCGGGTAACCGCAAAGTCCTTTTGTGTGTTGCAGCAAACCCCCTCCAAATAGTCCAATAACCCCTCTAAGTCCCCTCCATGCTCTCGTTCGTTCGATCACGATCGTGTGGGCGAAAACCGGACTCCATTTGGAGTCTCCTAGCTACCTCTACCTATAAATATGTGATCCCTCTCAGATTTCTCGCGCATATCAAAACCCTAACCCTTCCTCTCTCCGCAGCCAGACGTGTCCGGTCTGGCCGGACGAATCCCGCCGCCGCGCCCGACCAATCGGGGCGTGACACGTGTCCCGCCGCCGCCATCCACCGCTCGCGGCCCGGAGAGCCCGAGTCGGGCCCACCGGCCCATCTCCTCGCACCGCCGCCCGAGCCCGTGTGCGCCTCCGACCGCGACCGCGCCCCGCCGCCTCGCCGTCTTCGCCACCTCGTCGACCCACGCCATCACCTCCTCTTCTCCCGCCGGCGCCGCCGTTCCCGCGGGCCCGCTCGCCGCCATCCGCCCCGCGCCCGTTCCCTGTCGCCCGGGTCACCGCCCGCCGCCGCGGATCCCGACCGCCGTCGCCCTCTCCTCCGGCCTCCTCCTCTCCAACTCCGGCCGAACCCCCGGCAAATCTCGGCTTCCGTGCTAGATCCAGATCCAGAGAGGTTGACTTTTCCCCTCGTTTTCTGCTAAGTCCCGAGGATATTGCATTATGTGCTCATGTTCATCGCATCATATCTCTTTGTATACTGCTCCGTTTCATGCGCATGATATATCGAAATGTTCGCCTCGAGATGCTCTTCATTTTCTTCCATTGTGCCATGCTCGTTTGAGTCCATCTTGATGCCCAAATCTCTGGTGCAAGAGTGCTATATGATGTTTACTGCTGTTACTTATCAGAACTTGGTGTTTTGTTATTTTTGTTGCATTTGATGTGTGTATCTGATGGGCATGAGCTCTACAGGTGTTTTGATCTATGCCATGCCATCTTTACAGAGGTGTATGTCATGTATTTTTGTGATCTATGTGGTGACTAGAACAAGCATGCAAACTAGGCTTCGTGATGTTTCTGTTTCCAGGGACTTAGAATTTTGCTGTCTGTTACTGCTGTTATTTTGTTGCCATGTATCCATGTGTCTACAGTGAGATCCATGCTTATTTTGAGTATGTTTAGTAAGGATGTTTTGTACATATAGTTGTGCTCTATCCATCCATGCCCCCGTTTGCAATTATGGAGTCCCCTAGCATGTCTCAATCTTGCTCTACCTTTGCTATAAAATATTCCTGGCAGATTGTTAACATGATATTCAATTTTGCCAAGGTTGTTGTAGTTGTTTCATACATGCTATGAACTTGCTCTTGCCATGGTTAGCTTCATAAATATGCCATCTTGCTGTACGTATGCTTGTTTTGTCATGCATTGCTTTGTGATGAGTGAATCAAGCTCACCAAGATGCAGATTCGTGTCATTCTTGTTTTGCTTGCCATTTGCAAACCGTGCATCCGTTTCCGGTGATCTTTATATCGATTTCGGCAGAAATCATCTCATCTTTCCAGTGGCATACTTGGTTTGCCAAGTTACTACCTTGTTCATCCTTTTTCTTCCGGAGCACGCATATCATGTCTCGCATATCATGTATGTAGTGCATCATGTTGCTTGTGCATTTCCCGTGATTGATTGTGGTTCCATTGCTTGTATTCTTGCTGTGGGTAGAGCCGGGAGACGAGTCCGTGAACGAGGAACCTGTTGAGTACGCTTACGAGGATCAAGCTTTCGACAACTCTGAGAACCTTGCAGGCAAGATGACCATACCCTCGAAATCACTTCTATTTTTTGCTTTGCTAGTTGTTCGTTCTATTGCCATGCTGCTTACCCACCACTTGCTATATCATGCCTCCCATATTGCCATGTCAAGCCTCTAACCATCCTTTCCTAGCAAACCATTGTTTGGCTAAGTTACCGCTTTTGCTCAGCCCTTCTTATAGCGTTGCTAGTTGCAGGTGAAGTTGAAGTTGGTTCCATGTTGGAACATGGATATGTTTTGGAATATCACAATATCTCTTATTTAATTAATGCATATATATATATATATTTGGTAAAGAGTGGAAGGCTCGGCCTTATGCCTGGTGTTTTGTTCTACTCTTGCCGCCCTAGTTTCCGTCATACCGGGATTATGTTCCTTGAGTTTGCGTTCCTTACGCGGTTGGGTGATTTATGGGACCCCCTTGACAGTTCGCCTTGAATAAAACTCCTCCGGCAAGGCCCAACCTTGGTTTAACCATTTGCCACCTAAGCCTTTTTTCCCTTGGGTTTTCGCGAGCCCGAGGGTCATCTTTATTTAAACCCCCGGGCCAGTGTTCCTCTGAGTGCTGGTCCAAACTAGAGCCACTTGCAGCGCCACCTCGGGGAAACTCGAGGGCTGGTTTTAGTTGTACGTAGTGTTCATCCGGTGTGCCCTGAGAACGAGATATGTGCAGCTCCTATCGGGATTTGTCGGCACATCGGGCGGCTTTGCTGGACTTGTTTTACCATTGTCAAAATGTCTTGTAAACCGGGATTCCGAGACTGATCGGGTCTTCCCGGGAGAAGGTTTATCCTTCATTGACCATGAGAGCTTATAATGGGCTAAGTTGGGACACCCCTGCAGGATATTATCTTTCGAAAGCCGTGCCCGCGGTTATGAGGCAGATGGGAATTTGTTAATGTCCGGTTGTAGAGAACTTGACACTTGACTTAATTAAAATACATCAACCGTGTGTGTAGCCGTGATGGTCTCTTTTCGGTGGAGTCCGGGAAGTGAACACGGTTTGAGTTATGCATGAATGTAAGTAGTTTCAGGATCACTTCTTGATCATTTCTAGCTTCGCGACCGTTGCGTTGCTTCTCTTCTCGCTCTCATTTGCGTATGTTAGCCACCATATATGCTTAATGCCTGCTGCAGCTCCACCTCATTACACCATCCTTTCGTATAAGCTTAAATAGGCTTGATCTCGCGGGTGTGAGATTGCTGGGTCCTCGTGACTCACAGATTCTACCAAAACAGTTGCAGGTGCCGACGATGCCAGTGCAGATGACGCAACCGAGCTCAAGTGGGAGTTCGACGAGGAACGTGGTTGTTACTATGTGTCTTTTCCTGATGATCAGTAGTGGAGCCCAGTTGGGACGATCGGGGATCTAGCATTTGGGGTTATCTTATTTTCATTTGGATTAGACCGTAGTCGGTCTATGTGTGGATTTTGTATGATGTATGAATTAATTTATGTATTGTGTGAAGTGGCGATTGTAAGCCAACTCTCGTTATCCCATTCTTGTTCATTACATGAGATTGTGTGAAGATGACCCTTCTTGCGACAATTCCTACAATGCGGTTATGCCTCTAAGTCGTGCCTCGACACGTGGGAGATATAGCCGCATCGTGGGCGTTACAGCAAGGGACGAAGGTGAGGCCTCCTGACGTAGAAGTTTTGACTCTTCTCTCCTCAAATTTCACTAATTTTTTTTAGGATCACGCGGGTATCTTGGAATCGTTCCGATGGTTTTGTGACGAGAACATTGTTCTTGGTGCCTCCTGACATTTAGGGGTTGTGGCAGTGTCCCGGGGAGTTGAGCTCTGAGGTGTTGTCGTCACAATTTTATCGTTGCAGTTCTGGAATACCTGAGTTTCGCCGACATCAAAAATCTCTTTTATGCAGTTGTTGGTGAGATCACCTCGATGCCACCCAGTACTGGGGCGGGAGTTCGGGAGTATTGCCATAACTCGTATAACGGATGCTTTTCGAAGGTTGAGGTACACGATTTCCGAAGGTTTCTTGGTTATGTGTTGACGGATGGATACAGCTGGATCTAGGGATTGCTAGTTTGGGTGATATATTTTGTGTCCCCTGTATCCCCAACACCAGATTGCATAACCAGAAAGTTTCAGGAGTTTATAGGTGGAATTCAAGTAGCTCTTAGCATTTCTTCCCGCAGATATTTGGTTTGTGATTGGGTAATCCTTACCATTTATTTGTTCCAGTCGTACCCTTTTTATTTTATTCATCAATCTCTTATCAAGTGGCTTCTCACCTTATGGAAGTGTGATGATTTACTATGGAGTTCATTCGTTCATCCTCGTTCGAATGTTTATTGTGAAGACTATATGTTGCAATTTCTATCGATTGATTCAACTTGTCTATTTGTCTATCAAGATGCTAACGGATGTCACCCTCTTCAGGATGGCTCTGCCAACGCGTCAGAATCCGGAACACAATGAAGGGAGTCAGGCGAACCCTCCGCCACCACCTCCGCCTCCGGAGGCATGGCAAGCTATCATGGCAGCCACCAACGCCAATGCTCAGATGATTTTGCAACTCTTGCAAGAACGCACCCAAGGGCAAGGAAATCAAGGAAATCAAGGCCAAGGCAACAATCAGCCTCACTTCGCTACCCTCAACCAGTTCCTCGCTAATCAGCCGAAGTCTTTCAGCTGCTGTGCCGAGGCCACAGATGCCGATGATTGGCTCGTGGACATCAACAAGCATTTTGAATGTAGCAATGTCAGGCCTGAGGACTTTGTCAAGTTCGCTTCTTTTCAACTCAAGGATCAAGCTGCCAAGTGGTATCAACAATACAAAGATTCCAGAGGAGGTCGTGTGATTACCTGGGATGATTTCCGCTGAGACTTTAAAGCTCACCACATTCCACAAAGTGTTGTTGAGAGTAAGCGTGAGGAGTTCCGCAATCTCAAGCAAGGCAGCATGTCCGTGTATCAATACAATACTCAGTTTCAGAAACTCGCTCGCTTCGCTAAGCAAGACGTTCCTGATGAAAAGAGCATGATCTATCAATTCAGAGGTGGCCTCAGTGAAGATCTGCAATTACCTCTCGTGCTTTTTGAGCCGACCGAGTATGATGATTTCTACAATATGGCACTGAAGCAAGAGGCTGCTCAGCTCAAGTGTGAGGCTTCTAAGAAGAGAGTCAGGGACGCAGTTCAGTCTTCTTCTTCCTCACTAGTGGCTGCTAAGCAACAGAAGTTCTGGTTGCCTCCTCCTCCTCCGTTTCGTCAGCCTTTCCAGCAGAAGAACAAAGGTGGCCATGGATCTTCCCACCCACCCAACCCTGGCTATCAGAACAAGTCTCAGAATCAAGCTCCAAAGTCGAATGCTCCTTACCATCGTCCACTCTCAGAGGTGACTTGCAACTAGTGTCAGCAGAAAGGTCATTATGCTAACAAGTGCTTCAACCAAAGGCGTCTTCCGCCTCCTCCTCCTATGAGATCTTCCAGCAATGCGGTGGTCAAGCATAATCCCAAGTCTGCAAAGGTGAACATGATGAATGCAGCTCAAGCGGAGGAATCTACTGATGTGATAATGGGTAATCTCTCAGTTAATGATATTCCTGCAAAAGTCTTATTTGATACTGGTGCATCTCTTTCTTTCATTTCAAGACCTTTTGTTGCCAAGCATGAGTTTGTGACGGAAAAGATTCCTATCCCGTTGAAGATTGTGTCCCCGGGTAAGCAAATGACATCTAATAATTGTGTCCTGGATGTTTCCATCAAGATGGGAAACTATAAATTTCTGTCTAAACCAATTGTCCTTGGTGACTCGGATATTGATCTAATTCTCGGGATGGACTGGCTCTCTAAGCACAAGGCTCAACTTGATTGTGCTGCCAGGGAAATTCAATTGACACACTCTTCTGAGGATGTTATCATCTATGTCGCTCGTGATGAAACCATTCGGTTGTTTTCTCTCAATGAGAAGGGCGAGTTGGATGCTATTTCTCAAATTCCAGTCGTTTGTGAGTACCAAGATGTCTTTCCAGAAGAGCTTCCGGGTATGCCTCCTCACCGGCCAGTTGAGTTCGTTATCGATCTTGAGCCTGGCACTGAACCCGTTTGCAAGTGTCCATACAAGCTTGGACCCAAGGAGCTAAAAGAATTGAAGAATCAGCTTGATGAACAAGAGCATCTGGGTTTGATCAGACCGAGTTCATCTCCATGGGGTTGTGGTGTTCTTTTTGTCCAGAAGAAGGATGGCACGGACCGACTATGTGTCGACTACCGTCCATTGAACAAGAAGACAATCAAGAACAGGTATCCACTTCCCAACATCAATGAGCTATTCAAGCAACTTAAAGGTGCTAAAGTATTCTCCAAGCTTGACCTTCGTATGGGTTATCATCAGATTCGCATTCGTGAAGAAGATATTCCCAAGACAACATTCAGAACAAGTTTTGGTTCTTATGAATATACTGTCATGTCTTTCGGCCTTGTCAATGCTCCTCCAACATTCTCTCGGATGATGAATTTCATCTTCAACCCCTATACCAATGAATTCGTCCTGGTGTATCTCGATGATATCTTGGTCTTCTCCAAGAATAAGAAGGATCATGCCAAACATTTGCGATTGGTGCTCGACAAGCTCAGAGAGTATCAATTCTATGCGAAGTTTTCCAAATGTGAGTTTTGGCTTGATGAAGTTCTTTACCTTGGTCATATCATCTCTGCCAAGGGCATCGCTGTTAATCCCGAGAAGGTGTCTGCAATTGTGAATTGGGAACCTCCTCAGAATGTCAAGCAGCTCCGCAGTTTTCTTGGTCTTGCAAGCTATTGCCGAAGATTCGTTGAGAATTTCTCTAAGATTGCAAAGCCTCTTTCCAACCTCCTCCAGAAGCATGTGAAGTATGTCTGGACTCCTGAGTGTGACGTTGCTTTCAACACTCTCAAAGAGAAACTCGTCACAGCTCCTGTCTTAACTCCTCCTGACGAATCCAAGCCATTCGAAGTTTTCTGTGATGCTTCTCTTCAAGGTCTCGGTGCTGTGTTAATGCAAGAGAAGAAAGTTGTGGCCTATACCTCTCGTCAGTTGAAGCCCAACGAAAAGAACTACCCCACTCACGATCTTGAGTTGGCGGCAGTTGTCCATGCATTAATAACATGGAGACATCTCTTGTTGGGAAGAAAAGTGGACATATTCACCGATCACAAGAGTCTCAAGTACATCTTCACTCAGCCCAACCTCAACCTCAGGCAAACTCGATGGGTCGAAATGATTCAAGAGTACAATCCGAGTATTGAATATACTCCAGGCAAAGCCAATGTCATTGCAGATGCTTTGAGCAGGAAGGCTTATTGCAACAGCTTAATCCTCAAGCCATTCCAACCGGATCTTTGTGAAGCTTTCCGCAACTGAATCTCCAAGTTGTTCCTCAAGGCTTTCTTGCCAACCTCATAGTCTCTCCTACTTTGGAAGATCAAATTCGTGAGGCACAACTCCTGGATACCATGGTGAAGAAGGTGAAACGTGGTATCGACAAGGGTCTTTCCAAATACAAGTGCTATCGCATTGATGACAGAGACACTTTATTCTTCGAGGACCGGATTGTGGTTCCTAAAGGTGATCTAAGGAAAGTCATTATGAACGAGGCACACAATTCTCTTCTTTCCATTCATCCTGGAAGTACGAAGATGTACCATGACCTCAAGCAGTCGTATTGGTGGACTCGAATGAAGCGAGAAATCGCTCAATTCGTGAATGAATGTGATGTCTGTCGAAGGGTGAAAGCAGAACACCAACGACCAGCTGGTCTCCTCCAACCTCTTGCTATCCCAGAATGGAAGTTTGATCATATCGAAATGGACTTCGTGACTGGATTTCCTAAGTCCAAGCGCGGAAATGATGCTATCTTCGTTGTCATCGACAAGCTTACAAAAGTGGCTCATTTCCTTCCAATCAAAGAATCTATCACAGCAGCTCAGTTGGCAGAGCTATACACCTCCAGGATTGTCTCCTTGCACGGCATTCCACAATTGATATCTTCAGATCGTGGAAGCATCTTCACTTCTAAGTTCTGGGACTCCTTCCAGAAGGCCATGGGCACCAACATTCGCTTCAGCACAGCTTTCCATCCTCAAACTAGTGGCCAAGTCGAGCGAGTCAATCAAATCCTTGAAGATATGCTCAGGGCTTGTGTCATTTCCTTTGGCATGAAGTGGGAAGATTGTCTTCCATATGCCGAATTCTCCTACAACAACAGCTTCCAAGCGAGTTCGGGCAAGGCCCCATTCGAGATTCTCTATGGCAGAAAGTGTCGTACTCCTCTCAATTGGTCAGAGACTGGTGAACGCCAACTTCTTGGCAATGACTTAATCACAGAGGCTGAAGAAATGTGTAAAGTCATCCGTGAAAATCTCAAAGCCGCGCAATCGCGCCAGAAGAGTTACTATGATAGCAAGCACCGTGACTTGGCTTTCGAGATCGGAGACCATGTCTACCTCCGCGTCTCTCCAATGAAAGGCACTCGTCGCTTCGGTATCAAAGGGAAGCTTGCCCCTAGATACGTGGGTCCTTTCAAGATCATTGGCAAAAGAGGCGACCTCGCCTATCAACTTGAGCTTCCCTCCAACTTCGCGAACGTGCACGATGTGTTCCACGTGTCACAGCTTCGCAAGTGCTTCAAGACTCCTGAGCGCACCATCAATTTCGAAGAGATTGACCTCCAAGAAGATCTGTCTTATCACGAGCTCCCCGTTGCTATTCTTGAAGAAACCGAGCGCAAGATTCGCAACAAGTCAATCAAATTCCTGAAAGTGAAGTGGTCACACCATTCCGACCGAGAAGCCACCTGGGAACGCGAGGACCACCTCCGTTCTGAATATCCGGAGTTCTTTCAGTCCTAGATCTCGGGACGAGATCCTCTCGTAGTGGTGGAGTGTTGTAACACCCCGGATGTAACTTTCCATATTTGTAACTCCAACTCTTGCCATTTTTGGCTATGTGTTATGATATTTCCCTTCGTGGTCGGGTTTGTCTTTCGTTTTGCATTTTGTTCATGTCATGCATTTCATATCATGTGCATCTCATTTGCATACGTGTTCGTCTCATGCATCCGAGCATTTTCCCCGTTGTCCGTTTTGCAATCCGACACTCCCACATGCACCGGCGCACCCCTTTTGTTTCTTTTCATGAGCGGGTGTTAAACGTTCTCGGAATGGACCGAGGTTTGTCAAGTGGCCTTGGTATACCACCGGTAGACCACCTGTCAAGTTTCGTTCCATTTGGAGGTCGTTTGATACTCCAATGGTTAACCGGGTAACCGCAAAGTCCTTTTGTGTGTTGCAGCAAACCCCCCTCCAAACAGTCCAATAACCCCTCTAAGTCCCCTCCATGCTCTTGGTCATTCGATCACGATCGTGTGGGCGAAAACAGGACTCCATTTGGAGTCTCCTAGCTCCCTCTACCTATAAATATGTGATCCCTCTTGGATTTCTCGCGCAGATCAAAACCCTAACCCTTCCTCTCTCCGCAGCCGGATGTGTCCGGTCCGGCTGGACGAATCCCGCCGCTGCGCCCGACCAATCGGGGCGTGACACGTGTCCTGCCGCCGCCATCCACCGCTCGCGGCCCGGAGAGCCCGAGTCGGGCCCTCCCGGCCCATCTCCTCGCGCCGCCGCCCGAGCCCGTGTGCGCCTCCGACCGCGACCGCGCCCCGCCGCCTCGCCGTCTTCGCCGCCTCGTCGACCCGCGCCGCCGCCTCCTCTTCTCCCGCCGGCGCCGCCGTTCCCGCGGGCCCGCTCGCCGCCATCCGCCCCGCGCCCGTTCCCCGTCGCCCGGGTCGCCGCCCGCCGCCGCGGATCCCGACCGCCGTCGCCCTCTCCTCCGGCCTCCTCCTCTCCAACTCCGGCCGAACCCCCGGCGAATCTCGGCTTCCGTGCCAGATCCAGATCCAGAGAGGTTGACTTCCCCCCCTCGTTTTCTGCCATCCCGAGGATATTGCATTATTTGCTCATGTTCATCGCATCATATCTCTTTGCATACTGCTCCGTTTCATGCGCATGATATATCGAAATGTTCGTCTCGAGATGCTCTTCATTTTGTTTCATTGTTCCATGCTCGTTTGAGTCCGTATTGATGCCCAAATCTCTGGTGCAAGAGTGCTATATGATGTTTACTGCTGTTACTTATCAGAACTTGGTGTTTTGTTATTTTTGTTGCATTTGATGTGCGTATCTTATGGGCATGAGCTCTACAGGTGTTTTGATCTATGCCATGCCATCTTTACAGAGATGTATGTCATGTATTTTTGTGATCTATGTGGTGACTAGCACAAGCATGCAAACTAGGCTTCGTGATGTTTCTGTTTCCAGGGACTTAGAATTTTGCTGTCTGTTACTGCTGTTATTTTGTTGCCATGTATCCATGTGTCTACATTGAGATCCATGCTTATTTTGAGTATGTTCAGTAAGGATGTTTTGTAGATTTAGTTGTGCTCTATCCATCGATGCCCCTGTTTACAGTTATGGAGTCCCCTAGCATGTCTCAATCTTGCTCTACTTTTGCTATAAAATATTCCTGGCAGATTGTTAACATGATATTCAATTTTGCCAAGGTTGTTGTAGTTGTTTCATACATGCTATGAACTTGCTCTTGCCATGGTTAGCTTCATAAACATGTCATCTTGCTGTAGGTATGCTTTTTTTTGTCATTCATTGCTTTGTGATGAGTGAATCAAGCTCACTAAGATGCCTTCATAAATCTGTTAATGCCATGTTCTGTTTTCTGCCAAGTCTAAAACCTGTTAACGAAACTTGCTATGTTTACATGGGTGCCATCATATATTCTGATCCTTTTTGGTTCATGGTCAGTAAGGGACTTTTGTTCTATGGATTTATTAGATTCATGACATGCGTTGTTTTACTATGTTAATTTCCTGTAGCATATTGATTGCTTGCTTTGAACAATGCTACCTGATGCTGTTTCTGACATGTCCAGTATTTTCTCCAAGTCTGTTAAGCTAATATCTTTTGCACTTTTGCCATGCTTGTTTGAACCTGTTATGATGTGATCTAGCCGTAGCTCAGTGTTCATCTTTTGTCAAGCATCTCCTTTAGATTACTGGCATATGCTTTGTTGCTATGTTGGGGTGCTGTAGCATAGTTACTTGTTGTATTCTAAGTGCTATCATGCTGTTAATCGCAGATTCGTGTCATTCTTGTTTTGCTTGCCATTTGCAAACCGTGCATCCGTTTCCGGTGATCTTTATATCGATTTCGACCGAAATCATCTCATCTTTCCAGTGGCATACTTGGTTTGCCAAGTTACTACCTTGTTCATCCTTTTTCTTCCGAAGCACGCATACGCATTGCATATCATATCTCGCATATCATGTATGTAGTGCATCATGTTGCTTGTGCATTTCCCGTGATTGATTGTGGTTCCATTGCTTGTGTTCTTGCTGTGGGTAGAGCCGGGAGACGAGTTCGTGAATGAGGAACCTGTTGAGTACGCTTACGAGGATCAAGCTTTCGACAACTCTGAGAACCTTGCAGGCAAGATGACCATACCCTCGAAATCACTTCTATCTTTGCTTTGCTAGTTGTTCGTTCTATTGCCATGCTGCGCTACCTACCACTTGCTATATCATGCCTCCCATATTGCCATGTCAAGCCTCTAACCATCCTTTCCTAGCAAACCGTTGTTTGGCTAAGTTACCGCTTTTGCTCAGCCCTTCTTATAGCGTTGCTAGTTGCAGGTGAAGTTGAAGTTGGTTCCATGTTGGAACATGGATATTTTGGAATATCACAATATCTCTTATTTAATTAATGCATCTATATATTTGGTAAAGGGTGGAAGGCTCGGCCTTATGCCTGGTGTTTTGTTCCACTCTTGCCGCCCTAGTTTCCGTCATACCGGGATTATGTTCCTTGAGTTTGCGTTCCTTACGCGGTTGGGTGATTTATGGGACCCCCTTGACAGTTCGCCTTGAATAAAACTCCTCCAGCAAGGCCCAACCTTGGTTTTACCATTTGCCACCTAAGCCTTTTTCCCTTGGGTTTTCGCGAGCCCGAGGGTCATCTTTATTTAAACCCCCGGGCCAGTGTTCCTCTGAGTGCTGGTCCAAACTAGAGCCACTTGCAGCGCCACCTCGGGGAAACTTGAGGGCTGGTTTTAGTTGTACGTAGTGTTCATCCGGTGTGCCCTGAGAACGAGATATGTGCAGCTCCTATCGGGATTTGTCGGCACATCGGGCGGCTTTGCTGGTCTTGTTTTACCATTGTCGAAATGTCTTGTAAACCGGGATTCCGAGACTGATCGGGTCTTCCCGGGAGAAGGTTTATCCTTCGTTGACCGTGAGAGCTTATAATGGGCTAAGTTGGGACACCCCTGCAGGGTATTATCTTTCGAAAGCCGTGCCCGCGGTTATGAGGCAGATGGGAATTTGTTAATGTCCGGTTGTAGAGAACTTGACACTTGACTTAATTAAAATACATCAACCGTGTGTGTAGCCGTGATGGTCTCTTTTCGGCGGAGTCCGGGAAGTGAACACGGTTTGAGTTATGCATGAACGTAAGTAGTTTCAGGATCACTTCTTGATCATTTCTAGCTTCGCGACCGTTGCGTTGCTTCTCTTCTCGCTCTCATTTGCGTATGTTAGCCACCATATATGCTTAGTGCCTGCTGCAGCTCCACCTCATTACACCATCCTTTCCTATAAGCTTAAATAGTCTTGATCTCGCGGGTGTGAGATTGCTGAGTCCTCGTGACTCACAGATTCTACCAAAACAGTTGCAGGTGCCGACGATGCCAGTGCAGATGACGCAACCGAGCTCAAGTGGGAGTTCGACGAGGAACGTGGTCGTTACTATGTTTCTTTTCCTGATGATCAGTAGTGGAGCCCAGTTGGGACGATCGGGGATCTAGCATTTGGGGTTATCTTATTTTCATTTGGATTTGACCGTAGTCGGTCTATGTGTGGATTTTGGATGATGTATGAATTAATTTATGTATTGTGTGAAGTGGCGATTGTAAGCCAACTCTCGTTATCCCATTCTTTTTCATTACATGGGGTTGTGTGAAGATGACCCTTCTTGCGACAATTCCTACAATGCAGTTATGCCTCTAAGTCGTGCCTCGACACGTGGGAGATATAGCCGCATCGTGGGCGTTACAGCAAGGGACGAAGGCAACCTCACCGGCTTTGTGAGAGAGAACGGCGGGGACCCCTGATCGGGACGTGCCGACAAAGGGGTTTCACTGTCGCTGACGGCGACCGCATCTACACTAAGCATCCACCCCTTCGCCCGGCGGACGTGATCCGTCGGGATGTTAGAGATGTGGCCACAGTCGTTTTGTGCGGGAGAGTGTGAAGAGAGCATCCCCAGCAAGCAACCGTGTAGGCTCGTCCTGCCTATGTATATAGTGGAGCGGTTTCCTTTTCTCTCCATATGAACCTATTTATATTGCGTACGTGCGACTGAAGAAAAAAACTTTATTTATAAATGACGCGGCACCTACTACTCGTTCTCCTATAAACCTTGTGCTTGGCATCTCCAAAATATTAACCTTGCGATTGGCTCTTCGCCTCTTCGGGAAGTCGAGCAATAATAGTACTGCAGTATATATCGTTCTGGCTATATGATACCGTATGAATTGCTGCACGTCCACCACGTGGGCGAGGGTTGAGGGGAGAGGGAGAGTGCGTACTATTACGTCCATTTCAATATGGACTACATACGGAGCAAAATGAGTGAATTTACACTCTAAAATACGTCTATATACATTAGTGTTTGGAGTATGTACTAGTAGTTCATATTGAAATCTACTAAAGGACATATATTAGAAACAATATGATAATCTCTAACCAAGGTAGGGATGACGAGTAAACGGAGGGAGTAGTAAAATTTTCTCCACGTCCTACGAGCCACCGCGCGCGTGGGTGAGGGAGCGGGCGTAAGGCGTAGTACTACTACCTCCGCCCTGGTTTATAGGTCACCTTTGTAGTTTGTGCCAAATTTTACCAAATATTTAGCTAACAAAATGTTAATGCATGTCAACAAAAATTATATCGTTGGATTCGTATTTCAACTTAGTTTTTAATGATATAATTTTTGGTAACATGCACAAACGTTTTGTTAGTTCAAAATATAGTCAAAATTTGACACAATATACAATGGGGACCAATAAACCAATATACAATGAGTACGAGTAGTAAGCAAGCTTCACCTCCTCCTGCGAGCCACCGCGCCCATGGGCGGGGGAAACGGCGTAGTAAGCAAGCTTCTCCTCGTTCTACGAGTTGACTGGACACATCAAAAGTAATACGTACAGAGCATCTTGAGTGTATAGAACCTTGCCTCTAAGGTAGGCCCCCACATGGTTTGCCTCTTTTTTAACATAACGCGTCAAGTCGCCATTTGTTTGTCCACCCATGGTAGACGATCCTCCATCAAGTGGACAACCAGTACACGTGTCAAATTACCACGTGGGCTGCCTTTTCGTACAGAAATGAGCTCCACCGTGTGCCCGCGCGGGTGTGGTTGGGAAAGAGACGGGAGTACGTGCGCCATGCGTGCACCTCTTCTCTTCATGCACGCCCCCACCTACGTGGGTGTGTGTGAGAGAGATACAAACCTAGACAAATGGCGTGTGCGTTCGTGAGCGTTTTTGTTTGGGGGTGTGATTTCGTGAATGTATCTGTGGGAATATGTGTCGATGACATCTCAAACAAAATTTTGCATGCAATGTGTG
Organism: Triticum aestivum; assembly: GCF_018294505.1. Taxonomy (NCBI): domain Eukaryota; kingdom Viridiplantae; phylum Streptophyta; class Magnoliopsida; order Poales; family Poaceae; genus Triticum; species Triticum aestivum. Next base: position 327,260,965 of record NC_057808.1, on the reverse strand, counting down.
TGAAATGGAGGCCTATCCATATCATATATAGAGGGGGAGATCCACGAGAAGAGAGGGAGGGGTCATAGAAATTGATAGAGTCGAAGAGAGGATCAAGTGTGTGGGTGCGAGATCGATGAAGAGAGCCATCGAAATTGTGTGTGTGCAAGTCAAAGATATAGGGCGACTGACCTACTGGAACGTCAGAGGGTACATGGCAAGTTTTTGTGTGGCAGGGAGACATGACTAGAGCACTCGATGTATCGGCGTGTGTGTGTGGGGGGTGAGGGGAGGGGGAGGCAGAGGCCTAACTAGAGAGGTAGAACGACTCGTATATGTGTTGAGAAGGAGAGACCCAGCTATGTCTTGAGGGAGAGAGGTCGACATCCATACATAACTGAAGGACGGGAAATAGGTTGGGACAGAGAGAGAGAGAGAGAGAGAGAGAGAGAGAGAGAGAGGAGAGAGAGGGAAAGAGAGGGGTAGAGTGCTGGATGGGTGATGGAGTTGCTTCTCGAAGATGGTGGGAGAGGCCTACTAGACAAACTGAGGGTAGAACTGCAATATTATCAATAAGAGTGGCGATGTGTTTCTGTGTGTGCATGTGCGTGATAGATCTGTCGGGACGCATGCATGGATGATGAAGGGGAACCATGTGTTTGCTAAGCAAACCTAACTAGATCGGTAGATCGATTGTTGTTTGTCGGGGGAAGGGAGAGACATAACTAATGAGGTAGATCGATCGACGCGTGGGGAAAATGAGTTATAAGGACCTAGCTAGCTATATGTATAGAGGGAGATCGGTTTGTATACATCCATTTGTTAGAGGCAAATAAGGCCCAGCGAGATGGATAGACAGAGAGAATGGAGCTAGGAGGTGGTGCAAGAGGTCGAGCTACTAGCTAGATAGGGGGAGGAGTGTGCGGTTGTGAGATCGATGAAAAGAGGGGCGAGAGTTTACACGTGTGTGGGGCCGTATGAGAGACACGAGGCATGGACACAGAAAGGAGGAGATGGAAGGTGCGTGTGTATTTTGTAGGCAGACATTGCTGAAGAGGTTTATCGATCAATGTGTGTCGGAAAGGAGTTGTGGAGACTGTGGGAGAACGACCTAAAGAAAAAAAATGAATGTGCGCGATGGATAGAATGCTGAGGGAGGGGGAGGGTGAGGAGGGCATGTGCGTGCATGAGAGAAAGTTAGTGCTAGCTACAAAGGTTAGAGGATTGTGTGGGTGTAAGAGACTAACAAAGATCATAACTTGATATGAAAGTGGATTCATATATTTGAATAGGAGATTATAGTGTTATAAACATATGCATGCATGAATATAGCGGTGATACGCGTGCTGTGGTTTTGCACATGTTATACCATAATGTGATAATGCATGGCGTTTGCAACTCACAGCTAAATGTCGAACAATCTAAACCATACTATACATCGAACAATCTCGCATTTTATTTGAATTTGTGATAATGTATGGCGTTTGCATCTTACAACTAAATATCGAACAATCTAAACAATACTATATATCGAACAATCTCACAATTTATTTGAATTTGTGGTAATGTGTGGTGTTTGCAACTCACATCTAAAAACTTGTAGGCGTAGGGGGCGGGGCACCAAACATTATGTGATAAACACATTATACATATGAGATATGGTTTAGATTATGACGACCTAGCTAGAGCTTGAAATGTACTGTGATTTGAAAACAACATAAAGTGGATTCAAAAAATCGAGTTCGAGTTCATATAGTACACATAGTTCATATCTAACTCGAGAGTAATCATGTGGTGTGCTGTGAAGATAATACACAAACGATGGTTTAACTTGACAATAATGATGTTTGTAGATCTTATTAAAATAGAGAAACGAATTCAAATGGTTTGACTTCACAACAATCATTATTGTAGATCTTATTCAAATAGAGAAACAAATTCAAATTTAGTTCATATTGAAGCGGTAGTATATACGTTTGGAATGCACTAAAACGTTCATTTGAGTAGCAGGTTGCATGCATTATATACGTAGCGAAATATTTTAATTGAACATAACATGAATTCAAAGTTTTGAATGACATTTGTAGTGCGAATTGATTTGGTACAGTACATGGGTGAAAGGATCGATATAGTTGACTAGAGGGGGGGGGGTGAATAGGCAACTCACAATTTTTAGCTTTTCTTTACCAATTTAAACTTTGCATCAAAGTAGGTTGTCTAGATATGCAACTAGGTAAGCAAACTATATGATGCAACAACAACAAGCACACAAGAAAGCAAGGGATATAACACAAATAAGCTTGCATAAGTAAACACTACAAAAAGAAGACACATCCGTGACATTTATGGCCGAACGAATTTTTTCCTGTCATACTTATGACACTTCTATGACGATAATTGTGACAAAACCCGGTATCATCATAGATATGGTGGGCTCCTACTTCTATGACAAAAAATCATGACAGAAAATGGGCTTTTCGTCCTGGGCGGGCCGGAGACGCAGCTGCATGATATTCTTTGGGCCGTTCATGACAGAGAAAACCGTGGTAGAAGCGAGGGCGAGGAAAATATCGAGGGAGTTCCCGGTTATGGTGGGTGGTCGGGGGCCGAGTGATGCGTGTTTCTCTCGTACGTATGCGCGTGTGTGCAAGGCATTGGGCTCTAACTGAACCCGGGCGAGGCGTTGGGCTCTAACTGAACCCGAGCGATTGCACTGCAGGCTACGCGTTACTGAACCCGAGCGATCGATCGATCCCTTGCTGTTAACTGAACCCGATCGAGCGATTCCTTCGCTACTGCTGCTAACTGAAACCGATCGATGCTGCCTCTGGATGAAAAGTGAGCGTTGTTGGGGGGTTTGGATGAACAGTTCCCGGTGGGGGTTGGATGAACAGGAACCCGTGGTAGTAGAGGCCGTCGCCGCTGGATGAACAGTAAGACGATCGATGGAGCCGGTGGATGAACAGGACCCCGTGGAGGGCTGGTTGAACAGTAGCTGGTGGAGGGCTGGTTGAATAGTAGCCGATGGAGGGCTGGATGAACAGTAGCCCGTGGAGGGGTAGTTGAACAGGAGCCGATGGAGGAGCGCGCGGTGGAGGCTAGATGAACAGGAGCCCTTGGATGAACAGTCGCAGGTGGAGGCTGGAGGAGGTCGAGGGTGGATGAACAGTACCCGCGGAGGCTGGAGGAGGTCGACGATGGAGATGAACAGTATCCCGTGGAGTCCCGTATTGCGGTACGCCACACCCCTCCCGATGAACAAGACCCCCATTTCGACTGTAGCGCTCCAACACAAGTCCGTTTCCTCTGTTTTGCGGTACGCCACACCCCTCCCGATCAACAGGACCCCGTTTCGACCGTAGGAGGTCTGTTTCCTCCGTTTTGCGGTACGCCAGACCCCTCCCGATGAACAGGATCCCGTTTCCACCGTGGTCGGTCGAACACAAGGCAGTTTCCTCCATTCTGCGGTACGCCAGGCCTCGTTTCCATCGCCTGTTCCGTCCAAGCCGGTTGGCTCCCGATGAACAGCACGCATTCCGTTGCCTCCCGATGAACACGACACATTCCGTTGACCCAGCCACAGCCATGTACACGAGCCCTGGCCGTACGTATGCGCGAGTAGGTGTTCGAGACCCCGCCCGCATGTACGTACGTGGCCGTATTTACTTTCTTGCACCATGGCCGCTGTACGTACATGTGCGCGCCTCTGCTACCACACGTGCACGCCTCTACATCGACAGTATGTACGTACACGTTCGTGACCAGAATGACAACACTACGTATGCTTCGACCGGGTGGGTCCCGACTGTCAGGCACTTCCTTGCGTGCGAAGATGTAGCTGGTGGGTCCCAGCAGTCAGGGGGGCGAATCATTTTCTTTGCCCGTAATATGGACGCACTTCCTTGCGTGCGAAGATGTAGCTGGTGGGTCCTAGCAGTTAGGGGGAAACGTTTTTTTTTTGCGAAATACGGTGGCCCATCCGGTGGGTCCCTGATGTCAGGTGGAGGAATCATTATTTTCCGCATAGTAAGGAGGCAGTTCCTTGCTGCGGCAGTGGACCCAGCTGTCAGCCTGTCCACGTACAGTACTCTTCCGATGGAAGTCGTTCCTTGACCACGTTGACCATGTTGCGCCGAGAGCACCAGGGCGGTGGACGACGGCAAGGCCTAGGAAGGGGACGACACGGAGCCAGGAAAGACGCGGCAGTGGATGCCCATGCGGAGAGGAGTACGAGGGTTCACTGGTTCGGCAGCGGTGTGAGGCTGCCGTCGCCGCAGGGCCTGGCCAGCGGTGGGAGTAGTAGGGGGCGGTGAGGCTTCCGTGGAAGAACAGCCGGCCATGGGAGGCAGGAGCAGGCGGTCTCGCCGGCGCTAGTTTGGGCGGCTGGTGCAAGAAGAGCAGCGATTGAAGAAGCAGCAGGACCGTTCAATTCAAATCCAACGGTCACCGCTGCTAGAATCGTTTGTTGACTAAGTTGACAAGCCCTGCATACGCGCCAACTTAGTAGGCCCACAGGTCCGCCTCCCAATCGGTGCGCCCCAGATGTCAGTGGGAGGAATCATTTTTTCGCGTAATAAGATGGACATCCAACAGTCACTGCTGCTAGAATCGTGTGTTGACTGACAAAGCCTTGCGTAAACAACTCAGCCTCAAAATTTGTGGCGTGTACAACCCATTTGCTGTTATTTTTATAATTTTTACTCATTTTCTAATTCATATGGAATTTATTGTAGCACATTTTCCATTTTTAGAATTGCTGCCCATTTTCTGGTCAGTACCAGGGTTCCGCCCACTGGGCGAGCTCCTTCTCCTCCGCAGCTGCCGCGACCTCGTCCTCCACACCGCCAGCGCTGCCGGCTTGCCTGGCGAGCTCCGCTCCGCCGCCCTGGCGGCGATATAGTCCAGCTCCGCCTGAGTGGTGTCCCGGATGAGCAGTGGCTCGTTCCGGACGTACACCTCCGCCAAGCCGTCAAAGAACTCCTGCACCTGCTCCTCCGGCGGCGCGGCTCAGTTTTGGACGGGGCCGTGCGCGTTGCAGTCCGGCATCATGGCGATGATGTCGGTCTGGCGCGAGTTGTTGCTCAGCAGGACCACTCCTGCCAGCAACCCAAACAAGGTCCCTTAGACGACCTTGCCGGCCTTCGCAGCCTTGCCGGACCTCTCGGCCCAGCCTTCGCGGTTCACGTCGAGCTAAAAGATCCCCTGGCAGAAGTGAGCGTGCCCCATCACCGTGAAGTTGTGGTAGAGGCCAGGGCGAAGCCTCATGATGTCAACCGCGTTCTGGAAGAGCCAGGCCGGCCTCCCCTTGTTGTGCAGAGGGGCGATTCGGCGGCGGAGGAAATCCGCCCCAATCAACTCCAGGGTAAGCCCAGCAACGGTGAGGCGGTGGATCCTGGTGGTGGCGATCTCGAGCTTGTCGTCCTGGGCGTCGACGTCGCCCCAGTCGTTCCTGCGACCCGGCGGCGCCTGGCGGACCCGGCAGAACTCCTATGGGTCATCCTCCTCAATCCAGCACCACCGGCCCCGCCATTCTTCCCACCTCTCCTTCTAGGCGCCGTCCGGGTACGTCCCTTTGGACCTTGGGATCCAGGTGACGCAACCAGAGATAGCAACACCCTTCTGGATGCGAGGGTAAAAATAATGGTGGAAGAGTGCCGTGTTGGGAAGAACTCCGGCGAAGCCCTCACAGAGATGGGCGAACAGGGCCATGCACGCCACGGCGTTTGGAGTGAAATCCAGGAGGTGGAAGCCAAATGTGTGCATGATATCATTGAAGAAATCGAAAAGGGGGGGCAAAGGCCGCAAGAAAAGTAGTCGACGAAGAACGGGTACCGATTCGGGGCGGTCTCGGCGCAATTGGCGGGGATGACGCGCGTGGCTGGATACCCCGTCGTCTCCCCCCGTCTTACACCCCCATAGGGGCCTGAAGCAATCCCGGAGCTCGAACACGTCGACCGTCGAGGGGAAGTAGGCGAGCTGCGTCCGCCGCGCCGCCGACTCGCTCTCCGGCGGCTCCGACGCCCCGGCGTCCTTAGCCACTCCCTTGCCCTTGGTGGATTTGGGGGCCATGGAGGCTGCGAGAGGCAAGGGACGGAGGACAGCGAAGACGCAGCGGCGGCGAGCAAAGGCGAAAGCTTGGGAAGGAAGGAGAAAGGGGGTAAATGAGCAGCACGCACGCGGTGATTCCTTTTTACAGGGAAGGCGCGGGCCGCCTCTTTTCCTATTAACTATGATGTGACGCATGCGTGCGGAGACCGCCCCACGCATGCCCCCCACGTCACACACGATCCTCCACGCCGCGCGTTCAACGCGGGTCGTGGGGAAGCGCAGCGGACGAAACAGTTACTGCGGTGAAATCCGCCCCACCTGCCCGCGCACCGTTCTGGGCCTGGCCCAACAACGCATCGCGCTTATGTGTGGCCCAGACCCGGGGGCTCCTGTCGGTGTACAAAAGTAGGGGGTCTCCTTTTGACCCCTTTACTTGTGCACGGGCGATTAGAGCCACGCGCCGGGTCCACGCTTAGCAGGGCAGAGGAGGGAAGCCGGAGAGAAGCCGAAGCACAAGACAACCAAGGCAACGCCAAGACCAGGAACACAGGAGGGCAAGAGGGCGAGGTAGGCTCATTCGGCAAGATCCTTGCCGAGGCAGCCTCCGCAGCCCTGGCAAGAGCCTTGCCGGGGCAACCTGCCCGATGCCAGCATAGCAAGCCACCCTTGAGCCTATGGCTCCCAACACCACCAACTACATTGGGACCAAATCTCGGGAGGCGCCTCTGAGGTGGCATGCAGATCTTCATCAAGATCATAAACATGTGAGATCAGGTGAGGACCAGAAGACGGCGACCCTCGGCAGGATCCTGGCCGAGGGAATCCACGAGACCCCCGGCAAGCGCCTTGGCGGGGACGACTGCAACGCCATGGCAAGATCCTTGCCGGGCTCCTGGCAAGACCCTTGCCGAGGTCATCAGCGGGGCCACTGCCAGGCCCGCACCAGTCAAGGCTCCGTCGCCGTTCGCATGCAGCCGCGAGCCCAAACCAACTGAGCAGGCACCTGCGTGGCAACATGCGGCTTCCAGGCCAACTCAGCAAGCACCCGCATGGTGGCATGCAGATCTTCGTGAAGGCCCTGCTATCGCGCCACCTCAGCTGCCTGCCTGCCTACATGGCACCGCACGCATCGCTGGCCTAGGCACGTGTCAAAACGAGGTTGAGCGGCAACGGACGGGACGGGCCTCGTTCCCGTCCCCGATAAAGCTAATGGACACCTAAGTAGCGCATTGAATGTGCTTTGTCCCGTAATGCCGGGTGATAAGCTCGCGCACTGTACAGCTTTCCACTTCCTGTGTGCCACTGTGGCAACCCCTTTTGCCTACAAAAGGAGGCCCGAGGCGACCAGGAGAGGGATTCGGCTCTTTTGGGCAAGTTGCACCCCGTAGCTAGCTCAAGAACACAAGAACACTCAATACACCCACCAAAGCAGGACTAGGGATTTACGCATCTTCGTGGCCCGAACCTGGGTAAATGATCCATGTGCTTCCTGCCAGACCTGCTCTTTGCACAACCTCGCGCCCGCCGACCGTAGAAGGGATCCCAGTGACCCCATAGGTGTCGTTCCCACCGACATCCTTGGCGCGCCAGGTAGGGGAAATGGCGCAGTTGTGAAAATCTGCTCTGATCAAAGCAGCAGCTTCATGGCGGCCGTCGTTCCAAGGAAGAAGACGACCGAGCTTGATGGCACTATCTGCGCGTGCGGTGGACGCCCGTGCGACGACAGAAAAGCTAAGTCATGCGAAACTTTGAGCAACTTCCTTTTTATCTATGAGGTTATTATCCTCGAAGGTCCTGCCCTATGTATGAAAGCATGCATGCAAAGGGGCCCTTCCGCAATTGGCAACGCCCTTGTTTTGTTTCGAGTCCGCTCAACAGCTCAAGCGGCCGTGGCGAGAGTGGCAGGGTAGCCTTCCGCAATTGGCAACACTCTCGATTCTGACTCGAGTCAAGCTCGACAGGAAGCACACATGGCAGACCATTGGGGATCCGTCCTCAAGGTGCCGCCCTGGGTTTACACGCCGGCAAGCCTACCCGTTTAATGTAGGGTGAACATACAAAGGGAAGATCGAACAGGAAGATAACATGCATCATATCAAAAGTGCTGCAGAGTTACATTACATCAATTGTTGCTGCGGTTCTAACTAAAGATAAAAATTGTCTTGGTCATGAACCTGCAGCGGCAGGGGGAGACGGGGTGCCTAATCCCGGTGCTGGCCCTCTATCCTCTGGATTCCGCCGATACGGCTGATGACGGGCTTGATACCCTCCCTGAGCGCCGCGAGGTCCACACCCTCCGGCAAGCTGTCCAACGCGGCGTCGAAGTCGAGGTCGGGGTTCCAGTATGCCATCTTGGTGAGGACCTTGGTCATGGAACCCTGGGAAAGCCTCCGGGCCTCATCGGCCAGCGAGGCCGCCCGATTGGAGTGGAACTGCTCCAGGGCCCCGAGGTCGCCCTCGAAGAAGATGGTCAGCTTGGCGTTGGGGCTCACGTTGCGCTCCGGGGTATACCTCACTTTTGGCATCCCCATGATAGCCAGCTGCGTGGTGATCCTGCCGGCGACGCCTTCGAGGCGCCCGATCCAGCGATTCTCACCCTCCACAAAGTCTTTGTGGTTGGCGGACTCGTTCTTACGCAGCTGCTTCTCGGCCTCCAGGTCCATGGCCAGGGTCCCCTCTCGGGCATGGGCCTCCGACAGCATCCCCTCGAGACCCTCCAGCTTCAGATTGAGGTCTTTGATGGAGTTGTTGGCCTCGGAAAGCTGCCCGGCCCTGCTGACGGCCGCGCTCCGTGCCTCTGTCAGGGCGCCGTTAAGCGTGTCCTTCTCCTTGGACAGCTTCAGGGCCTGGTCCTTCAGCTCGTCCCGCTCCACCTCCAGCTCCTTCACCTTGCCGGCGTGAACTAGAGCCTGGGCATCGAGTGCCTCCTTGTGCCTCTGCTCCAGCTCCTGGGTCCGCTGCGCGACGAACTTCTCCACCTCCTCATCCTTGCCGCGGAGCGTTGCAGCAAGCTTCTCCTCACGCGCGGCAAGGTCCTCCTCCTAAGAGTTCAGCGCCGCCTGGTGCTGGGTTCGGGCGGCCTCGGCTGTGGTGGCCAGGTTCTCCGCCGTCTCCTGGGCCTTCTCGATGTCGGCCCGCTGCATGGTGAGCTCCACCTCACGCTTGGCCAGCTCACCTTGGGCGACCTTCAGCTCTTCACAAGCTTGGAGGAACCAAGTTTGCGCTTCGGCGACGCGTCCCTTGAGGTCCGCCTCCGCCTTGTCCACGGTTGCCATCCTGGACTTGGCCTTGTCCAGGCGGGCGCGATGGAGCGCCTGGAGCTTCCGAAAGTTGGCGCCCATGGCCTGGAGAAGCTCCTCCTCTTGAGAACCATCTCCACCGGTGCTCGGCTCGTCAACAACCTCGAGCCCGGTGGCGGCAAGCACCTCCTCGTCGAACACCTCTCCCTCGGTGGGCGCCCTGGAGCTTGACGCCCCTGGAAGGTGGACGAAAAGGTCGTCGCTCACCCTCAGATAGCTGCCGGAATCAGAGGCAGCGAAGGAGGAAGGCTGGTCATCAACCACCTCCTCCTCAGCAGCGGACCTACCGGCCTCCCCGACAGGCCCCTTGCCGGCCTCCTCGGCAGTAGCCTTGCCGGGCTCCCCGGCAGGCCCCTTGGCAGCATCCTCAGCAGCGCCCTTGGAGGCCTCCTCAGCGGCGATCTTCTCGGCCTCCGCCTCGGCGGCCTTGGCGACATCCTCGATGATGGTGTCTATATCCTCCTGGCTCGCCGACGGAGGATCTGGATATCGAGAAGGGGATAAAGCGAAGCCAAGACCAAGATTCAAAAAGAAGAAGAAAAGACAGGGATAGAAGGCGAACGACGAACCCGTGCTGGGCTGGGAAGAAGTAGCCCCTTTCTCGCCAACATCTGGCGTCGAGGTGGAGCCGCCGGCGCCCAAGTTCCCCTCCTCCTCCTCCGTGTGCATGGGCTCGGTGCTTGACGCCCTTGCCGGGGATGCCCCGAGGGGCGGCGTGGTCGATGGCGGCGGCGCGTCGGAGGTGGCCCTCAGTGGCTCCTCCTACTGCCGTCCTCCTCCTGCGATCTCGGCAAGGTCAGCGCCAATGACTCATACCCCCCAACACACACGTCGATGAGGGGCGAATGGCGAACTTACGTTGGGGGCTGCTCCGGGGGCTGCGGTTTGGGCTACTCACCACCACCAGCGGCACCCTCGAGGTGCCCGCCGAGGGCTGGCCGCCTGCCGAGGACCTGGCCCTCTTCACCCTCTGGGCTAGCATCTCCACATCGCTGCAAAAATGAAAGCAATCTAAGATAAGAGGCACAGTTTGAGGAGTTGGAGATGACAAAAAGGGGGGAGAGAACAAGAAGCTTACTCCTCCTCCTCCACCTCCTCCTCTGCTGCCTTCCTTTTCCTCCTTGGGCTGAGGGACCCGAAATCAAAGACAACCTCCGCGTTGACGTCTCCCGAAGGAGGGGAAGGAGGTGGGGTCTGAGCGCTCTTAGATGAAGAAGAGGCGGATGCTTTCTTCTTCGCAACTGCGACCTTCATCAATTTCTTTGCCGTCGCGACCCTTGTCTGGCGCGCGAACGTCTCCTGGGCTTGCCGCGGTTGCACGGCCCTGCCGGGCCAGACCGGCTCGCCAGAGGTGGCCCGCCGCAGAACTCACCCTCTCCCCGTGGCTGGAGGGTCGACGGCCTCGGCCTCCTCTGACGACGACGACGACTCATCGGGCGCATCTTCGATGAGAGGGGCCCCGGTGCCGGCGTTGCTGGCCTCTCCAGCGGATTCCGCCCACTAGGCGAGCTCCTTCTCCTCCGCAGCTGCCGCGACCTCGTCCTCCACGCCACCAGCACTGCCGGCTTGCCTGGCGAGCTCCGCCTCCGCCGCCCTGGCAGCGATATAGTCCAGCTCCGCCTGAGTGGTGTCCCGGATGAGCAGCGGCTCGTTGCGGACGTACACCTCCGCCAAGCCGTCAAAGAACTCCTGCACCTACTCCTCTGGCGGCACGACCCAGTTTTGGACGGGGCCGTGCGTGTTGTAGTCCGGCATCATGGCGATGATGTCGGTCTGGCGCGAATTGTTGCTAAGCGGGACCACTCCCGCCGGCAACCCAAACAAGGGCCCTTTGACGACCTTGCCGGCCTTCGCAGCCTTGCGGGACCTCTCGGCCCAGCCTTCGCGGTTCACGTCGAGCTGAAAGATCCGCTGGCAGAAGTGAGTGTGCCCCATCACCGTGAAGTTGTGGTAGAGGCCAGGGCGAAGCCTCATGATGTCAGCCGCGTTCTGGAAGAGCCAGGCCGGCCTCCCCTTGTTGTGCAGAGGGGTGATTCGGCGGCGGAGGAAATCCGCCCCAATCATCTCCACGGTAAGCCCGGCAATGGTGAGGCGGTGGATCTTGGTGGTAGCGATCTCGAGCTTGTCATCCTGGGTGTCGACGTCGCCCCAGTCGTTCCTGCGAACCGGCGGCGCCTGGCGGACCCGACAGAACTCCTGTGGGTCGTTCTCCTCAATCCAGCACCACCGGCCCCGCCATTCTTCCCACCTCTCCTTCTGGGCGCCGTCCGGGTATGTCCCTTTGGACCTTGGGATCCAGGTGACGCAAGATAGCACCACCCTTCTGGATGCAAGGGTAAAAATAATGGCGGAAGAGCGTCGTGTTGGGAAGAACTCCGGCGAAGCCCTCATAGAGATGGGCAAACAGGGCCATGCACGCCACGGCATTTGGAGTGAAATCCAGGAGGTGGAAGCCAAATGTGTGCATGATATCATTGAAGAAATCGGAGAAAGGGGGCAAAGGCCGCAAGAAAAGTAGTCGACAAAGAACGGGTACCGATTCGGGGCGGTCTCGGCGCAATTGGTGGGGATGACGCGCGTGGCTGGATGCCCCGTCGTCACCCCCCCATCTTGCACCCCCATAGGGGCCTGAAGCAATCCCGGAGCTCGAACACGTCGACCGTCGAGGGGAAGTAGGCGAGCTGCGTCCATTGCGCCGCCGACTAGCTCTCCGGCGGCTCCGACGCCCCGGTGTCCTTAGCCACTCCCTTGCCCTTGGTGGATTTGGGGGCCATGGCGGCTACGAGAGGCAAGGGATGGAGGACAGCGAAGACGCAGCGGCGGCGAGCAAAGGCGAAAGCTTGGGAAGGGAGGAGAAAGGGACTGTGGTTCCGAGACTGGAGAAGGTGCAGGTGGTAAATGAGCAGCGCGCACGCGGTGATTCCTTTTTACGGGGAAGGCGCGGGCCGCCTCTTTTCCCATTAACTGCGATGTGACGCATGCGTGCGGAGACCGCCCCACGCATGCCCCCCACGTCACACACGACCCTCCACGCCGCACGTTCAACGCGGGTCGTGGGGAAGCGCAGCGGACGAAACAGTTACTGTGGTGAAATCCACCCCACCTGCCCACGCACCGTTCTGGGCCTGGCCCAAGAATGCGTCGCGCTTATGTGTGGCCCAGACCCGGAGGCTCCTGTCGGTGTACAAAAGTAGGGGCTCTCCTTTTGACCCCTTTACTTGTGCACGGGCAGTTAGAGCCACGCGCCGCGGCCACGCTTAGCAGGGCAGAGGAGGGAAGCCGGAGAGAAGCCGAAGCACAAGAATACCAAGGCAACGCCAAAACCAGGAACACAGGAGGGAAAGAGGGCGAGGTAGGCTCCCTCGGCAAGATCCTTGCCGAGGCAGCCTCCACAGCCCCGGCAAGAGCCTTGCTGGGGCAACCTGCCCGATGCCAGCAGAGCAAGCCACCCTTGAGCCTATGGGTCCCAACACCACCAACTACATTGGGACCAAGGCTCGGGAGGCGCCTCTGAGGTGGCATGCAGATCTTCGTCAAGATCATAAACATGTGAGATCAGATGAGGACTAGAAGACGGCGACCCTCGACAGGATCCTGGCCGAGGGAATCCATGAGACCCCGGAAGCGCCTTGCCGGGGACGACTGCAACGCCACGGCAAGACCCTTGCCGGGCCCCCGACAAGACCCTTGCCGAGGTCATCAGCGGGACCACTGCCAATCCCACACCAGTCAAGGCTCCGCCGCCGTTCGCATGCAGCTGCCAGCCTAAAGCAACTAAGCAGGCAACTGCGTGGCAACATGCGGCTTCCAGGCCAACTCAGCAAGCACCTGCGTGGTGGCATGCAGATCTTCATGAAGGCCCTGCCACCGCGCCACCTCGGCTGCCTGCCTGCCTACATGGCACCGCATGCATTGCTGGCCCAGGCACGTGTCGAAGCAAGGCAGAGCGGCGACGGACGGGACGGGCCTCGTTCCCGTCCTCGATAAAGGTAATGGACACCTAAGTAGTGCATTGAATGCGCTTTGTCCCGTAATGCCGGGCGATAAGCTCGCGCACTGTACACCTTTCCACCTCCCGTGTGCCACTGTGGCAACCCCTTTTGCCTACAAAAGGAGGCCCGAGGTGACCAGGAGAGGGATTCGGCTCTTTTGGGCAAGTTGCACCTCGTAGCTAGCTCAAGAACACAAGAACACTTAATACACCCACCAAAGCAGGACTAGGGTTTTACGCATCTTCGCAGCCCGAACCTGGGTAAATGATCCGTGTGCTTCCTGTCAGACCTGCTCTTTGCACAACCTCGCGCCCGCCGACCGTAGAAGGGATCCCAGTGACCCCATAGGTGTCATTCCCACCGACAACTGGGCTACCTATTTTCCCAAAGAAAAAACTGCTGGGCTAGTCATGTTGTTAGATGGGCCGCAGAGACCGCACAACCCAGTTTATAGCCTGCTCCTCCAAATTACTATTAAAAAAAGTTGTGCAATTCTGTCGTTAATTGACTATACGTTGAAAATGATTTGGGTCCCAGATATCGGCAGGGTGGATTAGAGTAAAAAACGAGGGGTGCATCTGAGTAGTAAAAGAGGCGCTTGCTTGTGTTCGGGAGTGGACCTGGTGGGTCCGCACTGTCATACTCACAACTACAGTCCTCTCCCGATTCACTATGTTGACTGGGCCGGACGGCGGCGCCGCGGCGTGCGCACCAAGGAAGAGGATAAAGTGTTGTCGCCAATGTGCTGGGCTGGGTTGGACATTCTTATTGAAAAATAAAAATGGACTGGAACTATTTACGACGTTGACTATGATTTTCATGGGTCCGCTGGTTGCAGGGAGAAAATGGTGGGAGAAAGAAGACTAGTCGCTATCTTTGCCTAAGAATAATATTGACTGAATGTAACGACACTATCATAGGAAATAATATCCTCCTGTTAAATCATGAATTTAAAGAACTGGTGCATGAGCATTTAGCTTTGTTTATTTATTTACTTATTTATGTTTAGGGGACCATGAGCATGTACCTGGGCCGGATTCATGTGAGAGCCTCCCTTCCAGATAATTATGGGCTCCTCTATTGGGCCTTCATCAATGGGCTGCATCTTATCAACAAGTGGAAATGTGTTCCGTACCAAAAATAGTATGCGCTACGTACGATACGGGGCACTGAAGGATCAAACCGTGCAACGACTTCCAAAACATTGTGTTTGTCATTCTAACAACACATTTATTCAACCAACAAACGAAATATACTATTGATTGTACATTGAAAACAGCAGCAACAACAACCAGGGTTGGGGGTGCAACAGAAGCAGTAAGTAGGCCAGAAGAGTAAAGACACAACTCTTTCTTCCAAACCAAACATCAGCCATCATTACAAAAGGGCTACCAAAAAAGAACAAGTGTATGCATCAAACTAAATAAAGATCCTACTACACCAAGTGTACGCATCTAACTAACTGGCTCAGTTAGACGTTACTATTTATTAAGCTGTGCAGATTGGCTGACGGCTTGAACCAGATGGGTGCCTGACGGGGGAAACTTGTAACACCCACGAAGCCGTCGGCGGGTGGTGGTGCTCGGGGCTGAGGCGCTCGTGTTGGGGAACGTAGCAGAAATTCAAAATTTTCTACGCATCACCAAGATCAATCTATGGAGTAATCTAGCAACGAGGGGAAGGGGAGTGCATCTACATACCCTTGTAGATCGCGATGCGGAAGCGTTGCAAGAACGTGGATGAGGGAGTCGTACTCGTAGCGATTCAGATCGCGGTTGGTTCCGATCTAAGCACCGATGAACGGTGCCTCCGCGTTCAACACACGTGCAGCCCGGTGACGTCTCCCACGCCTTGATCCAGCAAGGAGAGAGGGAGAGGTTGGGGAAGACTCCATCCAGCAGCAGCACAACGGCGTGGTGGTGATGGAGGAGCGTGGCAATCCCGCAGGGCTTTGCCAAGCACTGCGGGAGAGGAGGAGGAGAGAGAGGGGTAGGGCTGCGCTGAAAGAGAGACGTTCTCATGTGTCTTGGGCAGCCCAAACCTCAACTATATATAGGGGGGAGGGGGCTGCGCCCCCCTCTAGGGTTTCCACCCCAAGGGCTGGCGGCCAGCCCTAGATCCCATCAAGGGGGGCGGCCAAGGGGAGGAGAGGGGGGTGCCCCACTAGATGGGCCCTAAGGCCCATCTGGACCTAGGGTTTGCCCCCTCCCACTCTCCCATGCGCCTTGGGCCTTGGTGGGGGGCGCACCAGCCCACCTGGGGCTGGTCCCCTCCCACACTTGGCCCACGCAGCCTTCTGGGGCTGGTGGCCCCACTTGGTGGACCCCCGGGACCCTCCCGGTGGCCCCCGTACATTACCGATATCACCCGAAACTTTTCCGGTGACCAAAACAGGACTTCCCATATATAAATCTTTACCTCCGGACCATTCCGGAACTCCTCGTGACGTCCGGGATCTCATTCGGGACTCCGAACAACATTCGGTAACCACGTATATCTTTTCCCTATAACCCTAGCGTCATCGAACCTTAAGTGTGCAGACCCTACGGGTTCGGGAACCATGCAGACATGACCGAGACGTTCTCCGGTCAATAACCAACAGCGGGATCTGGATACCCATGTTGGCTCCCACATGTTCCACGATGATCTCATCGGATGAACCACGATGTCGGGGATTCAATCAATCCCGTATACAACTCCCTTTGTCTATCGGTATGTTACTTGCCCGAGATTCGATCGTCGGTATCCCGATACCTTGTTCAATCTCGTTACCGGCAAGTCTCTTTACTCGTTCCGTAACTCACATCATCCCGTGATCAACTCCTTGGTCACATTGTGCACATTATGATGATGTCCTACCGAGTGGGCCCAGAGATACCTCTCCGTTTACACGGAGTGACAAATCCCAGTCTCGATTCGTGCCAACCCAACAGACACTTTCGGAGATACCTGTAGTGCACCTTTATAGCCACCCAGTTACGTTGTGACGTTTGGTACACCCAAAGCATTCCTACGGTATCCGGGAGTTGCACAATCTCATGGTCTAAGGAAATGATACTTGACATTAGAAAAGCTCTGAGCAAACGAACTACACGATCTTGTGCTAGGCTTAGGATTGGGTCTTGTCCATCACATCATTCTCCTAATGATGTGATCCCGTTATCAACGACATCCAATGTCCATGGTCAGGAAACCGTAACCATCTATTGATCAACGAGCTAGTCAACTAGAGGCTTACTAGGGACATGGTGTTGTCTATGTATCCACACATGTATCTGAGTTTCCTGTCAATACAATTCTAGCATCGATAATAAAAGATTATCATGAACAAGGAAATATAATAATAACCTATTTATTATTGCCTCTAGGGCATATTTCCAACAGTCTCCCACTTGCACTAGAGTCAATAATCTAGTCCACATCACCATGTGATTAACACTCATAGGTCACATCACCATGTGACCAACATCCAAAGAGTTTACTAGAGTCAACAATCTAGTTCACATCACTATGTGATTAACACTCAATGAGTTCTGGTTTGATCATGTTATGCTTGTGAGAGATTTATTAGTCAACGGGTCTGAACCTTTCAGATCCGTGTGTGCTTTACGAATATCTATGTCATCTTGTGGATGCTACCACGCGCTATTTGGAGCCATTTCAAATAATTGCTCTACTATACGAACCCGGTTTACTACTCAGAGTCATCCGGATTAGTGTCAAAGTTCGCATCGACGTAACCCTTTACGACGAACTCCTTTTCACCTCCATAATCGAGAAAATTCCTTAGTCCACTAGATACTAAGGATAAATTCGACCGCTGTCATGTGATCCATTCCCGGATCAGTATTGTACCCCTTGACCAACTCATGGCAAGGCACACTCCATGTGTGGTACACAGCATAGCATACTGTAGAGCCTATGTCTGAAGCATAGGGGACGACCTTCGTCCTTTCTCTCTCTTCTGCTGTGGTCAGGTCTTGAGTCTTACTCAATACTCACACCTTGTAACACAGCCAAGAACTCCTTCTTTGCTGATCTATTTTGAAATCTTTCAAAAACATGTCAAGGTGTGCGTTCTTTTAAAGTATCATCGGGCGTCTTGATCTATCTCTATAGATCTTGATGCCCAATATGTAAGCAGCTTTATCCAGGTCTTCCTTTGAAAAACTCCTTTCAAACAACCCTTTATGCTATCCAGAAATTTTTTTACATCATTTCGGATCAACAATATGTCATTCACATATACTTATCAGAAATGTTGTAGCGCTCCCACTCACTTTATTGTAAATACAAGTTTCTAACAAACTTTGTATAAACCCAAAAACTTTGATCGCTCCATCAAAGCTTATATTCTAACTCCGAGATGCTTGCTCTAGTCCATGGATGGATCGCTGGAGCTAGCATACCTTTTAGCATCCTTAGGATCGACAAAACCTTTCTGATTGTATCACATACAACCTTTCCTTACGAGAACTGGTAAGGAAACTTGTTTTGACATCCATCTGCCAGATTTCATAAATGCAGCTAATGCTAACATGATTCCGACGGACTTAAGCATCGCTACGGATGAGAAAATCTCATCGTAGTCAACTCCTTGAACTTGTGAAAATACTCTTTGCCACAAGTCGAGCTTCATAGACGGTAACCTTACCGTCCACGTTCGTCTTCTTCTTAAAGATCCATTTATCTCGGATTTCATGGCTTCTAACCATTTGTCGGAATATGGGCCCACCATCGCTTCTCCATAGCTCATAGGTTCATCGTTGTCCAACAACATGACTTCCAAGACAGGATCACGTACTACTCTGAAGTATTACGCATCCTCGTCGTCCTACGAGGTTTGGTAGTGACTTGATCTGAAGTTTCATGATCACCATCATAAGCTTCCACTTCAATTGGTGTAGCTGCCACAGGAACAACTTCCTGTACCCTGCTACACACTAGTTGAAGTGACGGTTCAATAACCTTATCAAGTCTCCACCATCCTCCCACTCAATTCTTTCGAGAGAAACTTTTCCTCGAGAAAGGACCCGTTTCTAGAAGCAATTACTTTTGCTTCCAGATTTGAAATAGGAGGTATACCCAACTGTTTTGGGTTTTCTATGAAGATGCATTTATCTGCTTTGGGTTCGAGCTTATCAGCCTGAAACTTTTTCACATAAGCATCGCAGCCCCAAACTTTTAAGAAACGACAACTTATGTTTCTCTAAACGGTGTCGTCTCAACGGAATTGCGTGGTGCCCCTTTTAAAGTGAATGCGGTTGTCTCTAATGCCTAACCCATAAACGATAGTGGTAATTCGATAAGAGACATCATGGTATGCACCATATCCAATAGGGTGTAGTTATGATGTTCGGACACACCATCACACTATGGTGTTCCAGGCGGTATTAATTGTGAAACACTTTCCACAATGTCTTAATTGTGTGCCAAAACTCGTAACTCAGATACTCATCTCTATGATCATATCACAGATATTTTATCCTCTTGTTACGACGATCTTCAACTTCACTCTGAAATTACTTGAACCTTTCAATAATTCAGACTTGTGTTTCATCAAGTAAATACACTCAGCATCTACTCAAACCATCTGTGAAATAAGAACATAACGATATCCACTGCATGCCTCAGCACTCATTGGACTGCATACATCAAAATGTATTACTTCCAATAAGTTGCTCTCTTGTTCCATCTTACTGAAAACGAGGCCTTACAGTCATCTTGCCCATGTGGCATGATTTGCATGTCTCAAGTGATTCAAAATCAAGTGAGTCCAAACGATCCATCTGCATGGAGTTTCTTCATGCATATATACCAATAGACATGGTTCGCATGTCTCAATCTTTTCAAAAACGACTGAGTTCAAAGATCCATCTACATGGAGCTTCTTCATGCGTTTTATACCAATATGACTCAAGTGGCAGTGCCACAAGTATATGGTACTATCATTACTATCTTATATCTTTTGGCATGAACATGTGTATCACTACGATCGAGATTCATTTTAGGTGCATGACCATTGAAGGTATTATTCAAATAAACAGAGTAACCATTATTCTCCTTAAATGAATAACCGTATTGCGATAAACATAATCCAATCATGCTCAACGCAAACACCAAATCTCGATAGTAGAGGGAGCATGCGATGCTTGATCACATCAACCTTGGAAACACTTCCAACACACATCGTCATCTCACCTTTAGCCAGTCTCCATTTATTCCGCAACTTTTATTTCGTGTTACTAACACTTAGCAACTGAACCGGTATCTAATACCCTGGTGCTGCTAGGAGTACTAGTAAAGTACACATTCATATAATGTATATCCAATATACTTCTGTCGACCTTGCCTGCCTTCTCATCTACCAAGTATCTAAGGTAGTTCCGCTTCAGTGACCGCTCCTCTCATTACAGAAGCACTTAGTCTCGGGTTTGGGTTCAACCTTGGGATTCTTCACTAGAGCAGCAAACGACTTGCTGTTTCATGAAGTATCCCTTTTGCCCTTGCCCTTCTAGAAACTAGTGGTTTTACTAACCATCAACAATTGATGCTCCTTCTTGATTTCTACTTTCGCGGTGTCAAACATCGCGAGTTGCTCAAGGATCATCATAACTGCCCCTGATATGTTATAGTTCATCACAAAGCTCTACTAGCTTGGTGGCAGTGACTATGGAGAACCATCACTATCTCATCTGGGAGATTAACTCCCACTCGATTCAAGTGATTGTAGTACTCAGACAATCTGAGCACATGCTCAACGATTGAGCTTTTCTCCCTTAGTTTGCAGGCTTAAGAAACTTGTCAGAGGTCTCATACCTCTTGACGTGGGCACTAGTCTGAAATCCTAATTTCAGTCTTCGGAACATCTCATATGTTCTGCGACGTTTCAAACCGTCTTTGGTGCCACAATTCTAAACTGTTAGCATTACTTACTGAACTATCACGTAGTCATCGAAACGTGTATGTCAGATGTTTCGCAACATCTACAGACGACGCTGAGGTTCAGCACACCGAGCGGTGCATTAAGGACATAAGCCTTCTGTGCAGCAATGAGGACAATCCTCAGTTTACGGACCCAGTCCGCATAATTGCTACTACCAACTTTCAACTAAATTTTCTCTAGGAACATATCTTAAACAGTAGAACTAAAGCGTATGACATAATTTGCAAAGACCTTTTTGACTATATTCATGATAATGAAGTTCATCTGATTAATGAACTCCCACTCAGATAGACATCCCTCTAGTCATCTAAGTGATACATGATCCGAGTCAAACTAGGCCGTGTCCGATCATCATGTGAGACGGACTAGTCATCATCGGTGAACATCTCCATGTCGATCGTATCTACTATACGACTCATGTTCGACCTTTCGGTCTCTTGTGTTCCGAGGCCATGTCTGTACATGCTAGGCTCGTCAAGTCAACCTAAGTATTTCGCATGTGTTCCGAGGCCATGTCTGTACATGCTAGGCTCGTCAACACCCGTTGTATTCGAACGTTAGAATCTATCACACCCGATTATCACGTGGTGCTTCGAAACAACGAACCTTCGCAACGGTGCACAGTTAGGGGGAACACGTCTCTTGAAATTTTAGTGAGGGATCATCTTACTTACTACCGTCGTTCTAAGCAAATAAGATGCATAACATGATAAACATCACATGCAATCAAATAGTGACATGATATGGCCAATATCATTTTGCTCCTTTGATCTCCATCTTCGGGGCACCATGATCATCTTTGTCACCGGCATGACACCATGATCTCCATCATTGTGTCTTCATGAAGTTGTCACGCCAACGATTACTTCTACTTCTATGGCTAACGCGCTTAGCAATAAAGTAAAGTAACTTACATGGTGTTATTCAATGACACGCAGGTCATACAAAAATAAAGACAACTCCTATGGCTCCTGCCGGTTGTCATACTCATCGACATGCAAGTCGTGATTCCTATTACAAGAATATGATCAATCTCATACATCACATATATCATTCATCACATCTTCTGGCCATATCACATCACATAGCACATGCTGCAAAAACAAGTTAGACGTCCTCTAATTGTTGTTGCAAGTTTTTACGTGGCTTGTATAGGTTTCTAGCAAGAACGTTTCTTACCTACGTAAAACCACAACGTGATATGCCAATTTCTATTTACCCTTCATAAGGACCCTTTTCATCGAATCCATTTCGACTAAAGTGGGAGAGACAGACACCCGCTAGCCACCTTATGCAACTAGTGCATGTCAGTCGGTGGAACCTATCTCACGTAAGCGTACATGTAAGGTCGGTCCGGGCCGCTTCATCCCACAATGCCGCCGAAACAAGATAAGACTAGTAGCGGCAAGAAGAATTGGCAAAATCGACGCCCACAACTACTTTGTGTTCTACTCGTGCATAGAAACTACGCATAGACCTAGCTCATGATGCCACTGTTGGGGAACGTAGCAGAAATTCAAAATTTTCTACGCATCACCAAGATCAATCTATGGAGTAATCTAGCAACGAGGGGAAGGGGAGTGCATCTACATACCCTTGTAGATCGCGATGCGGAAGCGTTGCAAGAACGCGGATGAGGGAGTCGTACTCGTAGCGATTCAGATCGCGGTTGGTTCCGATCTAAGCACCGAAGAACGGTGCCTCCGCGTTCAACACACGTGCAACCCGTTGACGTCTCCCACGCCTTGATCCAGCAAGGAGAGAGGGAGAGGTTGGGGAAGACTCCATCCAACAGCAGCACGACGGCGTGGTGGTGATGGAGGAGCGTGGCAATCCCGCAGGGCTTCGCCAAGCACCGCGGGAGAGGAGGAGGAGGGAGAGGGGTAGGGCTGCGCCGAAAGAGAGACGTTCTCATGTGTCTTGGGCAGCCCAAACCTCAACTATATATAGGGGGGAGGGGGCTGCGCCCCCCTCTAGGGTTTCCACCCCAAGGGCTGGCGGCCAGCCCTAGATCCCATCAAGGGGGGCGGCCAAGGGGAGGAGAGGGGGGGCGCCCCACTAGATGGGCCCTAAGGCCCATCTGGACCTAGGGTTTGCCCCCTCCCACTCTTCCATGCGCCTTGGGCCTTGGTGGGGGGGCGCACCAGCCCACCTGGGGCTGGTCCCCTCCCACACTTGGCCCACGCAGCCTTCTGGGGCTGGTGGCCCCACTTGGTGGACCCCCGGGACCCTCCCGGTGGCCCCGGTACATTACCGATATCACCAGAAACTTTTCCGGTGACCAAAACATGACTTCCCATATATAAATCTTTACCTCCGGACCATTCCGGAACTCCTCGTGACGTCCGGGATCTCATCCGGGACTCCGAACAACATTCGGTAACCACGTATATCTTTTCCCTATAACCCTAGCGTCATCGAACCTTAAGTGTGTAGACCCTACGGGTTCGGGAACCATGCAGACATGACCGAGACGTTCTCCGGTCAATAACCAACAGCGGGATCTGGATACCCATGTTGGCTCCCACATGTTCCACGATGATCTCATCGGATGAACCACGATGTCGGGGATTCAATCAATCCCGTATACAACTCCCTTTGTCTATCGGTATGTTACTTGCCCGAGATTCGATCGTCGGTATCCCGATACCTTGTTCAATCTCGTTACCGGCAAGTCTCTTTACTCGTTCCGTAACTCACATCATCCCGTGATCAACTCCTTGGTCACATTGTGCACATTATGATGATGTCCTACCGAGTGGGCCCAGAGATACCTCTCCGTTTACACGGAGTGACAAATCCCAGTCTCGATTCGTGCCAACCCAACAGACACTTTCGGAGATACCTGTAGTGCACCTTTATAGCCACCCAGTTACGTTGTGACGTTTGGTACACCCAAAGCATTCCTACGGTATCCGGGAGTTGCACAATCTCATGGTCTAAGGAAATGATACTTGACATTAGAAAAGCTCTGAGCAAACGAACTACACGATCTTGTGCTAGGCTTAGGATTGGGTCTTGTCCATCACATCATTCTCCTAATGATGTGATCCCGTTATCAACGACATCCAATGTCCATGGTCAGGAAACCGTAACCATCTATTGATCAACGAGCTAGTCAACTAGAGGCTTACTAGGGACATGGTGTTGTCTATGTATCCACACATGTATCTGAGTTTCCTGTCAATACAATTCTAGCATGGATAATAAACGATTATCATGAACAAGGAAATATAATAATAACCTATTTATTATTGCCTCTAGGGCATATTTCCAACAGCTCGGGAGGAGGATGTCCAGCATGAAGAGGTCGAGGTAGAACGGCGGCGAGGTAGAACGGCTGCGGGGTTGCTGCAGCTCGGGAAGGAGGAGGTCAGGCTCCTGGCTTGCGGTCGACGGCGGGAGGCGGCATGGATGCAGATCAGCAGCGGCTGGTCTCGAAGAAGCGGGGCAACGGCCATGGTCCTGTTGCTGCTGCTCGCGGGACGGTGGAGGCGAGGGAGATCGGGCGCGAGGGGCCTTGCTCCTTCGGGCGTTGGATTGCAGAGGCTCGGAATCGAGAGGAGGCTTGGGGCTACGGGAGAGCGAGGAGGATCTCCTCTCCTTGGATCGTGCGCGCGAGGTAGAGCGCTTCGGCTCGATAGGGCGAAGGGATCAAGGGAAGGCTTGGGTTGGTTGGTGGATGGATCGGACAGATCCTGAGGAAGAAGGTAGGTAGGTGGTGGCTGGCAGGGGATGGATGGGACATTGCTCATAAAATTTAGGGTTAGGGTCTAGTTTATATAGCAAGGGGATTAGGGTAGGGGTTAATCCGTCCCTCCGATCAAAATCGAACGACCGAGAATAAATAGGTTAGGGGAGCCAAAGAAGAAACCGCAGATATTTTAGGGATGTTTGGGGATGATCCGGACCCATCGGTGACGACTGAGCGGACGGGGTTCCGGGGAGTTTTGGACACGCACGCGAGAGGGTTTGAGTATTGTGTAGAGTGGATCAAACGATCGGGCAACAAAAGAACGGTTGGTCTGAGAAAGGTCAACAATGACGAGGAAGAAGCGGCAACTATCAACGGATGCAAGCTTTATTAAAACATGCGGATGCAATATGCATGATGACATGATGAAATGCAACAACAACAACAAAAATAAAACACACGACGGCAACGAGGAACATGGAAGGCGTCGGGAGCGTCGGTCTCGGGTCGTCACAACACTCCTCCAGTTATAAGAGATCTCGTCCCGAGATCTAAGGATGGCACCGAAGAGAAACAGAAGAGGAAGAGGTAAAACTAAGTTGCTTCTTCGACAAACGAGTGGAACCATGAACCTTGAGAGGTTGAAAAATTGAAAGAAAGAATACAATGGAGATGAACAAGATTGCAAACACTTCGTTGGGCAAGGGGAACAAGGAATATGATGAGAACCAAGAGCTTAGGGGGCAAGATAGATGTTGAAGCCACTCCGATTAAAATTAGCTGGACAAGGAATAAGAATAAAAGAATACGGGCGGCACTCTGGTTGAAAAGAGACGCAAGACTTGATAAGATGAAAGAACTTGAATGAGAGCACAACACTCCGGTTAAATGGGTAAGCATGAAAAGAATATGATCTTGGCAAAACGAGGTGATGGGTGAACAGAGCAACATCACAATGCCTCCAGGACAAAAGAATAGAAGCTAGATTGTTGGAAAGAAAAGAACGGAGAATAAAATGCCAACTTCTGCCACAAATGAACTTGGAAAGCATCCTTGCAAACAGGATTGAACGGAGTTGTTGAAAAAAATCCATAACGAAAAGGGATAAGCTTGTTGTGGGCTTATGGAAAACAACTCAAAATTAAGGTGAAATTCTGCCACCAATGAAAACAATGATTGATTGTGAACAACGAAGAGATGAAAAAACTTCTTTACCGAGAGAATAGGAGGAAACTTGGATAACCGATAGGCACCACAATTAGCACCATTCCTTAGGGAATGCTTTAGGTGAAATCTATACCAAGATGACACCAACAAAGAGATTGATGGATTGCAAAGGATCTTCTGAACGAAGAGACAATGATGGGTTTAAATATCTCATTCTTAACAACTTGTGAACCTTGAACACAAAGGGAAATTGTTGGCATAACACCACCTCAGAAGATAAGAGAGAAAGAATTGCACTTCGGAATGCAAGATGAAGAATGCTTGAACTCCTCAAAACAAGACATGTGTTGAACACCATGTTTTTTTAGAGTATAGCTTGGCGGATCATAACTTCGAGAGAAATCTTGAAGAACAATTGGACAATGAAAAGAATCCTTGGCGAACCACCATGTAGAGCCTCCATGAGGAACTCCGGTAATAAAAGGATGATAAAAAGAAAGAGAAGTTGAAAACACAAGGTGAAGCCTTGCGATGATTTAGATGGAGCTTCACGATGAGATAATGTGGAAAAACTTGGAACTCCGGAAAAGAAAAGATGAAGCATCTCGAACTGAGAAAAATGACATGATGAACAACTCTGGAAAGAAGAAACTAGATCACTTGGATGAAACAAGAATAAGAATGATGTTATGTGTATCCTTCACCAATTTAAATTGATGACAAGCAACGGATTTGGCATACTACTTATTCTTGTAGAAAGGATTAAGAGAGATATAGCGCAAACTTGAGAAGGTCTTCAACGAACCACCGGTAGGATTGAAACAACGAATAAATTACTATGAGAGTGTAGGAAGAGGAATCTTCAACAAACCTCCGTAAGAATTAAAAATGAAAGTAGCAAGGACACAATTCACCGGGAAGAATTGGAAAAACGAGTGAAGATACTTGAGAGGGTTTAGATACATGAGAACGAATAGATCATGAGCTGATTAGAGAATACTGGAATGATGCACCGGTAAGATTTGGAGAATGAGAGCTGAAAGCTGAGAATGAAGAATTATGACATGATGGCCTTCGGAGGAAAGAAATGGAAACAACTCATGAAATGCTCCAGATGGGTATGAAAAGAATTCTCACAATCGAAAATAATTATGAGAGGATGACAACAAGTTAGAACCACGCATCTCTGAGAGAACAGATAAGATTTGGAGGAAAAACTCTTCTTCGGTCTTCAAATGTTGAGAAAGATGATGAGAACCACCATGACAATTGATGTGCCACTCCGGAACAATGAAGAATAGAAATGATGAACCAACGATGACAATGTTTTGAAAGCGATCTTGGAGAAGGAATATGACTAATGATAATTCGTTGTTATGTCAAACTTCGAAAAGAATTTGGGAATAGCTCCGGGAAAAGAAGAGTCAGGTAAGATCCTGGAAAGAGGCCTGTGGGTTAGGGCCCACTAAAAATTAAACACCGTTGAACGATTGCCTAGGAAGAGATAATGCACCGGTTGAACATCTTGAATGAGGTAACAACCTCGAAATAGCTTGAAAGGTATAAGAATGGAAACTTGAATCTTCTGGGATATCTTCCGCACTCCAAATAATATGAATAGCAAGAGGTGGATGATTAAGAGATGCACCGACATGAGAAAGCATTTGAAACGAGGAAAGGAATACGATCAACACTGAAAGCTTGAATTGAATCCACCAGAGAAGAAAAAAGAACGAAGAATAATGAACTTGAAGCTCCATTAGTATCTTCCTGAGAATCACCGGATAAGAACATTGAAAGAAAAGACTGAAGAGACTTCGCATCAATAAAATGGATACTTGAATAAGAAACCTGATTCCTTGAAGAAAAAGGGTGGGAGGGTAGGAAAACAAAGGAAACTTGGGCAGATGGAATAGATACCGTTGAGAAAACTTAGAATTGATCTCGCGGATGGGGAAAATGATGGGATCATCTCGAAGAGAAACGCACCGGTTGGAAATAGAATTGAGATGACAACCTCGATGATCAAGAAGGATTAGTATCCCCGTAGAAATATGAGAACACCGCTTAGAATAAGGTATGGTATCAACACTTGGCAACGAAGCAAGTCGAATACCACAACAAAAACAAAACAAGGATTGGCTTGCAAAATAAGCCGGAAACGAACATATGATAGAGATTTCATCCGAAGTTTTCGTGGTGGGGCCCACACGGGCTCGATCGTACATCACCATCATGTACAAGGCAGTGCACATGACATACGAAGCGTCCCCGAGTCAGCATAGCCAAGGACTCTTTAAGACACAATGAGGCCACTGTAAAACCAACCGTGGATAGGCGGACCACTAGACGTCGAACCCCAATCTCATATCATGCATCTGTCGGAAAGATATCCTAGGAGAAACTTGAATTCCCATGTATAAACTCTCGAAACTTCCTAGTTATGCAATCAGGTGTTGGGGATACAGGGGAAGCATAATATCTCACCCAAACTAACAATCCCTACATCCAGCTGTATCCATCCGTCAACACATAGCCAAGAAACCTTCGGAAATCGTGTACCTCAGCCTTCGGAAAGCGTCCGTTATACGAGTTATGGTAATACTCCCGAACTCCCGCCCTAGTACTAGGTGGCATCGAGGTTATCTCACCACTGGCTGCATAAAAGAGATTTTCGATGTCGGTGAAACTCAAGTATTCCAGAACTGCAACGATAAAATTGTGATGACAACACCTCGGAGCTCAACTCCCCGGGACACTGCCACAACCCCTAAATGTCAGGAGGCACCAAGAACAATGTTCTCATCACAAGAATATCGGAACGATCCCAATATACCCGTGTGATCCTAATTTTTTTTGTGAAATTTGAGGAGAGGAAAGTCAAAACATCTACGTCAGGAGACCTCACCAGAGCGATGAAGGGAGTGAGGAGTAAAAGAATCCTACTCTCCGATATATATAATCCTAAGACTCAAAACATTTTTGTTCTAGACTCAACAACGTCAATGATTCGATCAAGCAGGGGGGTTCTAAGTCGGGGATGGCTCTGATTACCAACTTGTAACACCCACGATGCGGCTATATCTCCCACGTGTCGAGGCACGACTTAGAGGCATAACCGCATGGTAGTTTTGTCGCAAGAAGGGTCATCTTCACACAATCCCATGTAATGAACAAGAAAGGGATAAATAGAGTTGGCATACAATCGCCACTTCACACAATGATCAAATAAATCATACATCACTCAGAGTACACACATAGTCCGACTACGAACAAATCCAAATGAAAAGAAGACAACCCCAAATGCTAGATCCCCGATCGTCCCGATTGGGCTCCACTACTGATCATCAGGAAACGAAACATAGTGACGACCAAGGTCCTCGTCGAACTCCCACTTGAGTTCGGTAGCATCACCTGCACTGGCATCATCGGCACCTGCAACTGTTTTGGTAGTATCCGTGAGTCACGAGGACTCAGCAATCTCACGCCCGCGAGATCAAGACTATTTAAGCTTATGGGTAGGATGTGGTAATGAGGTGGAGTTGCAGCAAGCTCTAAGAAAATATGGTGGCTAACATACGAGTACAAGAGTAAGATGAGAAACTACGCAACGGTCGTGAAGCTATAAGTGATCAAGAAGTGATCCTGAAACTACTTACGTTCATACATAACCCAAACCGTGTTCACTTCCCGGACTCCGCCGAAAAGAGACCATCACGGCTACACACGTGGTTGATGCTTTTTAATTAAGTCAAGTGTCAAGTTCTCTACAACCGGATATTAACAAATTCCCATCTGCCACATAACCGCTGGCACGCATCTCGAAAGTTTATACCCTGTAGGGGTGTCCCGACTTAGCCCATCACAATCTCTCACGATCAACAAAGGATATTCCTTCTCCCGGGAAGACCCGATCAGACTGGGAATCCCGGTTACAAGACGTTTCGACAATGGTAAAACAAGACCAGCAAAGCCGCCCGATGTGCCGACAAATCCCGATAGGAGTCGCATGTATCTCGTTCTCAGGGCACACCGGATGGGCCAGACGATGGGTTGGCATAGACCCTGGTTGCCCAGGGGGCGCCGGACATCACCCGGGTTGGACCAACACTCGGAGGAGCACTGGCCCGGGGGTTTAAAATAAAGATGACCCTTGAGTCTGCAGAACCCAAGGGAAAAAGGCTTAGGTGACAAATGTTAAAACCAAGGTTGGGCCTTGCTGGAGGAGTTTTGTTCAAAGCAAACTGTCAAGGGGGTCCCATAACCCCAACCGTGTAAGGAACGCAAAATCAAGGAACATAACACCGGTATGACAGAAACTAAGGCGGCAAGAGTGGAACAAAACACCAGGCATAAGGCCGAGCCTTCCACCCTTTACCCAGTATATAGATGCATTAATTAAATTAAGAGATATTGTGATATCCGAACATAATCATGTTCCAACATGGATCAATCTTCAACTTCACCTTCAACTAACA
This sequence comes from Triticum aestivum, assembly GCF_018294505.1. NCBI lineage: Eukaryota > Viridiplantae > Streptophyta > Magnoliopsida > Poales > Poaceae > Triticum > Triticum aestivum. Next base: position 327,231,362 of record NC_057808.1, on the reverse strand, counting down.
ATGCTATAAGAGGGGCTGAGCAAAAGCGGTAACATAGCCAAACAACGGTTTGCTAGGAAGGTGCGTTAGAGGCTTGACATGGCAACATGGGAGGCATGATAAACAAGTGGTAGGTAGCACGACATAGCGATAGAACGAACAACTAGCAAGCAAAGATAGAAGTGATATCGAGGGTAATGGTCATCTTGCCTGAGATCCCGCAAGGAAGAAGAACGAGTCCATGAAGAAGACAAACAGACGTAGTCGAACGAATCCTCACAATCGCAACGTAACCGGAACTATCAAGGAGAAGCGCAACCGGAAAGAAGGAAACATCATGGTAAACAACCATCACATAAACATGGCATGATGCACAATCAAGTATGATACATGTCCGGTTTAAATAGGCATGGCATGACAAAGTGCAACAAACAATACTACAAGTTAAGTGGAGCTCAATATGCAACGAGTTGCATATTGAAGAAACACCACATCAATTACTTAGTTTACTCCTGTTTATGTACACATCAATATTAAATATTGCTTAACATGGCAAGAGGTGAAACATAATAAAACTACCTATCTAGGCAAGTTTAAATGTGGCCGGAACAACAAACAACAATTCCGGAAAATCCCCATGTGCATATTTTGGATTTGGTACTGTTCTGCCCTAAACCATATTTTAATATTGTTAAACATCCAAATAAAGTGCACCAAGTTAATCTATGCATTATTTCACCCCATTTACATATAAAGTTTATTAAATTTGGAGCTACGGTTATTTAGTTATGAAATAAATCATTTTAACATGGCATTTATGCAAAATTAAACATACAGCAAGTTTAAACATTTCAAACATGGATGAAAGTAGAATATTATGAAACTAGATGAAATTCTAAGCATTTTGCATATTTCGACATTGACATATGATGCATGGATAATTAGTTATTAGATGCATGAACACTAGGGGTTGTCTGTAAAACAGCTAAACACGGGATGATAGACAAATTCGCTGATAGGAAAAAAACAGAAGCGGGCCGAAAATGGCTGGGCGCTGGGGCGCTCACCATGGGCCAAGCCCAGTCTGTGGAGGTGGGCGGCCGGCTGGGTGAGGAAGCGCTGGGCCTAGTGGGCCTGGCAGCCCACGCAGCCGGCCATCGCGGTCAACGCGCGACTGGACCGGGCGAGCTCCTCTCGCTCGATCTGGACAGCGGAGAGGCACTGAAGCGGGCGCGGTCATCTGCTCGTCAGGAAGCAGAGCAGCGGCGGCGCGGGACGGGAATGCAGCAGCGGGGTCCGGCGAGGCAGGGGACTTCGGCGGGACGGCAGGGATGGAGCGACGCAGGTGGGTCAACGCAGATGGGCCCAGTGGGCGCTGTTCCTGGCGGCGCGCCATGGCTCCTGTGAAGGTTCAGAGAGGGAGAGAACTGCGTGAGAGGGAGAAAAACAGAGGGAGGAAGGAGAAATAAGGGGAGGCGGCGAGGGCCCTGGCCTGATGAAGTGGCGCTGCTCCGGCGAAGCCGTCGGCGGGTGGTGGTGCTCGGGGCCGAGGCGCTCGGGAGGAGGAGGTCCAACTTGAAGAGGTCGAGGTACAGCAGCGGCGAGGTAGAATGGCTGCGGGGTGGCTGCAGCTCGGGAAGGAGGAGGTCGGGCTCCTGGCTTGCGCTCGACGGCGGGAGGCGGCATGGATGCAGATCAGCGGCGCCTGGTCTCGAAGAAGCGGGGCGACGGCCATGGTCCTGTTGCTGCTGCTCGCGGGACGGTGGAGGCGAGGGAGATCGGGCGCGAGGGGCCTTGCTCCTTCGGGCGTTGGATGGCAGAGGCTCGAAAGCGAGAGGAGGCTTGGGGCTACGGGAGAGCGAGGAGGATCTCCTCTCCTTGGATCGTGCGCGCGAGGCAGAGCGCTCCGGCTCGGCTGGGCGAAGGGATCGAGGGAAGGCTTGGGTTGGTTGGTGGATGGATCGGACAGATCCCGAGGAAGAAGGTAGGTAGGTGGCGGCAAATTTGACAATTTTAACCTATAATCGAAAGCAAATCACAGAATGAACTGGTTCCGAAACTATTTCACACCCCTAACCCTTTTGTGTAGCGCCCGCCACGCCGGCGCCACACCCTACGGTGCAGCGCCTAGCTCCGGGGCGTTGCACCACTGTCCACCGTGGCAGCCCACGGGCCCGCACCCAGCCGTGCAACGCCTCCGAGCTAGGCGCTGCACCTGTAATGTGCAGCGCCTAGCCGCTAGGCGTTGCACGTGTAATGTGCAGCGCCTAGCCGCTAGGCGCTGCACTGTGACTTATATGCAAACGCGCCAGCCCTCTCCTCCCCACCCTCCCCATTGGCAGTTACAGAAAAAAGGGCGGCGGCCATCTGCACTCCCCCTCTCAATCCCCTCTCCAAAATCCTTCCGATCCGACGATTTGGTCCGTGCATTTGTTCACCAATCCATCGTAGAAGGTACTCTCCTCCGATCCCCTTCTTTCTATCCATAGAAAATATTATGTTTTGAAGATTTGGGGAACCCTTGTTTGAATCTTGCATGTATTAGATTTGGGCAACTTTTGTTTGAATCTTGCGTATATTAGATTTGGGGAACCTTTGTTAGATTAGAATGTGGTTTGGATAGATAGGTTGACATGTTATTTATATAGTTTGGATACATAGATTGACATGTTTTTTGTATGGAGAAGTAGATTGACATGTTATTTGTATGGAGAAGTAGATTGACATGTTATAGTTTGGATACATAGATTGACATGTTATTTGTATGAAGTAGGCCCAAGTAGGGGGAAGCACCATATGCTTTGGATCTTGCATGTAGTAGGCCTACTTTAGTTTTTTTGAATTGAAAAGATAATCGTGTTGACAAGAATGCTTTGTTGAAATTGTTAGGATAGTTTGGCTTCTCGATGATCACTGGGACCATCAACACCGGTCGTACGCTATGGCGGTGCAGCAGCGGGTAATACTGAAAGTGGCCGGTGTTATGAATTTCGTATGTTTGTTCAAACACAAATGCCCCATATGTAATGTTATGATTTGTTTGTTTGTAGGAGCTTGCACCTCTGAAGCTTCGGTCTCACGGGATCAGCCTTGGAGGGATGAGCTATGATGAGCGGTACACACCTTATGTTAGGGAGGCAGGACTTCTCCCTTTCATTGAGTTGGTCCGCCGGTCGACGCCACCCAACAATGCTGCAGCACTCACCGCGCTTATTGATCATTGGAGGCCGGAGACACACACTTTCCATCTTCGGACTGGGGAGATGACCGTGACGCTGCAGGATATCGCTATGATCACCGGTCTTCCTATCGATGGCAATCCTTTATGTATGAACACCGATTCTGAAGGGTGGCGCGCGCAGATGCAAGCCCTTATCGGTATGGTTCCTCCGGAGCCTCGGGAGCCAGAAAGGGAAGATAAGAAGAAGGAAAGAGTCGCAGCGGGCGCTACTTTCACGTGGATATCATCGCACT
>NC_057808.1:326902131-326927399 GCF_018294505.1 Triticum aestivum | reverse complement strand
GTGGCGAGGCGATGAACGGCACAGCCGGGGTAGACACGGGAGCGGCGACGAGCGCGAGCGCGCGCGCAGCGTCGGCATGCGAGGTCGCGCGAGAGAGAGGGGAGGAAGGGCGAGCGCTCACGATGGCGGTGTAGGGACGATGGCAGTGGGGCATGGGGAGGAGGGCGGAGACGAGCGGCGGAGAGGAAGCAGGCCGGCGGGGTGGCTCCGGCGTCGTGGCCTACGGCGAGGTCCTCGGGCGGCGGCAACGGTGGGATGAGCTCCCGACAGGTGACGGTGCGAGGACGGCGCAGGTAGGAGGCGAGGACGAGCGCGAGGGGGTCGACGACGGAGTGGCCGAGGCGGCGACGGGGATGGGCGCCGGTGTCAGGGGCGCGAGGCGGCGCGGGATGGGGTCCTCCCCGATCCAGATCCAGGCGAGTGGGGGGAGACGAGGGAGAGAGTGTGGTTCATGGGAGGGAGTGGGGATAGTGGTTAGGTTTCTGTCGGGTGGGTGCAGCGGGCTATAGGGGGCGGCTGGGCCGGCCTGGTTGGCCCGATGGCTAGCTGGGCCGTGGCCCAACGAGGGAGGGGGTTTTCTCTTTCTTTTGTCTTTATTTTACTTTTGCTTAATTTTCCTTTTCTGTTTTCTGTTTTACTTTAGTTCCTCTTTTATTTTAGTTTTGTAAACTATAAAAGTAGTCCCTAATTTAGTGTTAGTAAATAGGCTACTGCCACATAAGTTTGGGCAACTAAATAAAATAGTGTAATATTTTATTTTTTGTAAAAGGCATTCAACTAATTGTTTTTGCTACTGTTTAAAATATTTTTAGAGTATTAAACCTTTTCTAAAAGTGTGGTTTCTCCACCATACTTATCTATGCATTATTTGGCTCACCAGGAACATTTTAGTTTTAACATTTGAAAACTTTTATTGTTTGTTTGATTTTGAATTTGAATTTGAATCGGTTTCGAACTAATGCGAGATTAGCAACAGTAATCAAGGTGACGTGGCATCATTAGTAGATGGTTACTGTAGCTTAATTATCCGGGCGTCACAGCATCACTAGAACTGATTTCCGTGATGAACCATTTTCCAATTCGAGAGAAGGTACAACTACCCCACTCACTTCTTTCGAGATAAACTCCTTCTCTAGAAAGGATCCATTTTTAGCAACAAATATCTTGCCTTCGGATCTGTGATAGAAGGTGTACCCAATAGTTTCTTTTGGGTATCCTATGAAGACACATTTCTCCGATTTGGGTTCGAGCTTATCAGGCTGAAGCTTTTTCACATAAGCATCGCAACCCCAAACTTTAAGAAACGATAGCTTAGGTTTCTTGCTAAACCACAGTTCATATGGTGTCGTCTCAACGGATTTAGATGGTGCCCTATTTAACGTGAAGGCAGCCGTCTCTAAAGCATAACCCCAAAACAATAGTGGTAAATCAGTAAGAGACATCATAGATCGCACCATATCTAATACAGTATGGTTACGATGTTCGGACACACCATTACGCTGTGGTGTTCCGGGTGGCGTGAGTTGCGAAACTATTCCACATTGTTTCAAATGAAGACCAAACTCGTAACTCAAATATTCGCCTCTGCGATTAGATCATAGAAACTTTATTTTCTTGTTACGATGATTTTCTACTTCATTCTAAAATTCTTTGAACTTTTCAAATGTTTTAGACTTGTGTTTCATTAAGTAGATATACCCATATCTGCTCAAATCATCTGTGAAGGTCAGAAAATAACGATACCCGCCGCGAGCCTCAACACTCATCGGACTGCATACATCAGTATGTATTATTTCCAATAAGTCAGTGGCTCGCTCCATTGTTCCGGAGAACGGAGTCTTAGTCATCTTGCCCATGAGGCGTAGTTCGCAAGCATCAAGTGATTCCAAAACCCATCTGCATGGAGTTTCTCCATGCGCTTTACATCAATATGACCTAAACGGCAGTGCCACAAATAAGTTGCACTATCATTATTAACTTTGCATCTTTTGGCACATCAATATTATGAATATGTGTATCACTAAGATCGAGATTCAACAAAAATAGACCACTCATCAAGGGTGCATGACCATAAAAGATATTACTCGTATAAATAGAACAACCATTATTCTCTGATTTAAATGAATAACCGTCTCGCGTCAAACAAGATCCAGATATAATGTTCATGCTCAACGCTGGCACCAAATAACAATTATTCGGGTCTAAAACTAATCCCGAAGGTAGATGTAGAGGTAGTGTGCCGACGACGATCACATCGACCTTAGAACCATTTCCGACTCGCATCGTCACCTCGTCCTTAGCCAATCTTCATTTAATCCGTAGCCCATGTTTCGAGTTGCAAATATGAGCAACAGAACCAGTATCAAATACCCAGGCGCTACTACGAGCATTAGTAAGGTACACATCAATAACATGTATATCAAATATACCTTTCACTTTGACATCCTTCTTATCCGCCAAATACTTGGGGCAGTTCCGCTTCCAGTGACCAGTCCCTTTGCAGTAGAAGCACTCAGTTTCAGGCTTAGGTCCAGACTTGGGCTTCTTCCCGGGAGCAGAAACTTGCTTGCTATTCTTCTTGAAGTTCCCCTTCTCCCCTTTGCCCTTTTTCTTGAAACTAGTGGTCTTGTTAACCATCAACACTTGATGCTCCTTCTTGATTTCTACCTCCACAGCCTTAAGCATTGCGAAGAGCTCGAGAATTGTCTTTTACATCCCTTGCATATTATAGTTCATCACGAAGCCTTTATAGCTTGGTGGCAGTGATTGAGAAACTCTGTCAATAACACTATCATCCGGAAGATTAACTCCCACCTGAGTTAAGTGGTTATGGTACCTAGACATTCGGAGTATGTGTTCACTGACAGAACTTTTCTCCTCCATCTGGCAGCTATAGAACCCGTTGAAGACTTCATATCTCTCAACTCGGGCATTTGCTTGAAATATTAACTTCAACTCTTGGAACATCTCATATGCTCCATGACATTCAAAACGTCTCTGAAGTCCCGATTCTAAGCCGTAAAGCATGGCACACTGAATTATTGAGTAGTCATCAGATTTAGCTTGCCAGACGTTCATAACGTCCGGAGTTGCTCCTGCAGCAGGCCTTGCACCTGGCGTTTCTTCTAGGACGTCATTCTTCTGCGCAACAATGAGGATAATCCTCAAGTTACGGACCCAGTCCATGTAGTTGCTACCATCATCTTTCAACTTAGCTTTCTCTAGGAACGCACTAAAATTCAAGGGAATGGTAGCACGGGCCATTGATCTACAACAACATAGATATGCAAAAACTATCAGGACTAAGTTCATGATAAATTTAAGTTCAATTAATCACATTACTAAAGAACTCCCACTTAGATAGACATCCCTTGAGTCATCTAAATGATCATGTGATCCATATCAACTAACCCATGTCTAATCATCACGTGAGATGGAGTAGTTTTCAATGGTGAACATCTCTATGTTGATCATATCTACTATATGATTCATGTTCGACCTTTTGGTCTCAGTGTTCCGAGGCCATGTCTGTACATGCTAGGCTCGTCAAGTTTAACCTGAGTATTCTGCACGTGCAAAACTTTCTTACACCCGTTGTATGTGAACGTAGAGCTTATCACACCCGATTATCATGTGGTGTCTCGGCACGACGAACTGTCGCAACGGTGCATACTTAGGGAGAACACTTATACCTTGAAATTTAGTGAGGGCTCATCTTATAATGCTATCGTCGTACTAAGCAAAATAAGATGCATAAAAGATAAACATCACATGCAATCAAAATATGTGACATGATATGGCCATCATCATCTTGTGCCTTTGATCTCCATCTCCAAAGCACCGTCATGATCACCATCGTCACTGGCTTGACACCTTGATCTCCATCGTAGCATCGTTATCGTCTCGCCAACTATTGCTTCTACGACTATCGCTACCACTTAGTGATAAAGTAAAGCAATTAAATGGTGGTTGCATTTCATACAATAAAGCGACAACCATAAGGCTCCTGCCAGTTGCCGATAATTTTTACAAAACATGATCATCTCATACAATAACTTATATCACATCATGTCTTGACAATATCACATCACAACATGCCCTGCAAAAACAAGTTAGACGTCCTCTACTTTGTTGTTGCAAGATTTACATGGCTACTATGGGCTTCTAGTAAGAACCGTTCTTACCTACACATCAAAACCACAACGATTTTTTGTCAAGTGTGTTGTTTTAACCTTCAACAAGGACCTGCTGTAGTCAAATTCGATTCAACTAAAGTTGGAGAAACAGACACCTGCCAGCCACATTTATGCAAAACAAGTTGCATGTCTGTCGGTGGAACCGGTCTCATGAACGTGGTCATGTAAGGTTGGTCCGGGCCGCTTCATCCAACAATACCGCCGAATCAAAACAAGAGGTTGGTGGTAAGCAGTATGACTATTGTCGCCCATGACTCTTTGTGTTCTACTTGTGCATATCATCTATGCATAGACCTGGCTCAGATGCCACTGTTGGGGAACGTAACATGCAATTTCAAAAAAATTCCTACGATCACGCAAGATCTATCTAGGAGATGCATAGCAATGAGAGAGGCGAGTGTGTCCACGTACCCTCGTAAACCGAAAGCGGAAGCGTTAGGTTACCGCGGTTGATGTAGTCGAACGTCTTCGCGATCCAACCGATCAAGTACCGAATGTACGGCACCTCTGAGTTCAGCACACGTTCAGCTCGATGACGTCCCTCGAACTGTTGATCCAGCAAAGTGTCGAGGGAGAGTTTCGTCAGCAAAACGGCGTGGTGACCGTGATGGTGATGTGATCCGCGCAGGGCTTCGCCTAACCACTACGTGAATATGACCGGAGGAGTAAATCATGGAGGGACACGCCGCACACGGCTTGGAACAATTGGTGTGTCTCCAAGGGGTGCCCTGCCCACGTATATAAAGGAGGGAGAGGGAGGAGGCCGGCCCTAGGGGGCACACCATGAGGGGGGAGTCCTACTAGGACTCCCAGTCCTAGTAGGATTCGCCTCCCCCCCTCTTATTCCTTCTCATGGAGGGGAAAAAGGGGAAGGGAGAGGGAAGAGGAGAAGGAAAGGGGGTGCGCCCCCTTCCCTAGTCCAATTCGGACTCCCCATGGGAGGGGGGCGCGGCCACCCCTTGTGGGCTGCCTCCCCTCTCCCCTATGGCCCATGTAGGTGTTGGGGAACGCAGTAATTTAAAAAAAATTCCTACGCACACGCAAGATCATGGTGATGCATAGCACCGAGAGGGGAGAGTGTAGTCCACGTACCCTCGTAGACCGTAAGTGGAAGCGTTATGACAACGCGGTTGATGTAGTCGTACGTCTTCACAATCCGACCGATCCTAGTACAGAAAGTACGACACCTCCATGATCTGCACATGTTCGGCTCGGTGACGTCCCACGAACTCTCGATCCAGCTGAGTGTCGAGGGAAAGCTTCGTCAGCACGAAGGCGTGATGACGGTGATGATGAAGCTACCGGCGCAGGGCTTCGCCTAAGCACTGCAATGATATGACCGAGGTGGATTATGGTGGAGGGGGGCACCGCACACAGCTAAGAGATCAATGATCAACTTGTGTCTATGGGGTGCCCCCCTCCCTGTATATAAAGGAGTGGAGGAGGGGGGAGGGCCGGCCCTCTATGGCGCGCCCTGGAGGAGTCCTACTCCCACCGGGAGGTAGGATTCCCCCCTTCCCTAGTTGGACTAGGAGAGAAGGAAGAGGGAGAGAGGGAGGAAGGAAAGGGGGGCGCCGCCCCCCCCCCTTCCTAGTCCAATTCGGACCAGAGGGGGAGGGGGCGCGCGGCCTGCCCTGGCTGCCCCTCTCTCTCTCTCCACTAAAGCCCATTAGGGCCCATATACTCCCGGGGGTTTCGGTAACCCCCGGTACTCCGGTATATGCCCGAACTCTCTCGAAACCTTTCCCATGTGCAAACATAGTCATCCAATATATCGATCTTTATGTCTTGACCATTTCGAGACTCCTCGTCATGTCCGTGATCATATCCGGGACTCCGAACTACCTTCCGTACATCAAAACACATAAACTCATAATACCGATCGTCACCGAACGTTAAGCGTGCGGACCCTACGGGTTTGAGAACTATGTAGACATGACCGAGGCTCATCTCCGGTCAATAACCAATAGTAGAACCTGGATTCTCATATTGGTTCCTACATATTCTACGAAGATCTTTATCGGTCAAACCGCATAACAACATACGTTATTCCCTTTGTCATCGGTATGTTACTTGCCCGAGATTCGATCGTCGGTATCTCAATACCTAGTTCAATCTCGTTACCGGCAAGTCTCTTTACTCATTCCGTAATGCATCATCCCGCAACTAAATCATTAGTCATATTGCTTGCAAGGCTTATAGTGATGTGCATTACCGAGAGGGCCCAGAGATATCTCTCCGACAATCGGAGTGACAAATCCTAATCTCGATCTATGCCAATTCAACAAGTACCATCGTAGACACCTGTAGAGCACCTTTATAATCACCCAGTTATGTTGTGACGTTTGGTAGCACACTAAGTGTTCCTCTGGTATTCGGGAGTTGCATAATCTCATAGTCATAGGAACATATATAAGTCATGAAGAAAGCAATAGCAACATACTAAACGATCAAGTGCTAAGCTAACGAAATGGGTCAAGTCAATCACATCATTCTCTAATGATGTGATCCCGTTAATCAAATGACAACTCATGTCTATGGCTAGGAAACTTAACCATCTTTGATTCAACGAGCTAGTCAAGTAGAGGCATACTAGTGACACTCTGTTTGTCTATGTATTCACACATGTACTAAGTTTCCGGTTAATACAATTCTAGCATGAATAATAAACATTTATCATGATATAAGGAAATATAAATAACAACTTTATTATTGCCTCTAGGGCATATTTTCTTCAGTCTCCCACTTGCACTAGAGTCAATAATCTAGATTACATAGTAATGATTCTAACACCCATGGAGTCTTGGTGCTGATCATGTTTTGCTCGTGAGAGAGGCTTAGTCAACGGGTCTGCAACATTCAGATCCGTATGTATCTTGCAAATCTCTATGTCTCCCTCCTTGACTTGATCGCAGATGGAATTGAAGCGTCTCTTGACGTGCTTGGTTCTCTTGTAAAATCTGGATTCCTTTGCCAAGGCAATATCACCAGTATTGTCACAAACGATTTTCATTGGACCCGATGCACTAGGTATGACACCTAGATCGGATATGAACTCCTTCATCCAAACTCCTTCATTTGCTGCTTCCGAAGCAGGTATGTACTCCGCTTCACACGTAGATCCCGCCACGACGCTTTGCTTAGAACTGCACCAACTGATAGCTCCACCGTTCAATATAAATATGTATTCAGTTTGTGACTTAGAGTCATCTGGATCAGTGTCAAAGCTTGCATCGACGTAACCATTTACGACAAGCTCTTTGTCACCTCCATAAACAAAAAACATATCCTTAGTCCTTTTCAGCTATTTCAGGATGTTCTTGACCGCTGTCCAGTGATCCACTCCTGGATACTGTGGTACCTCCCTGCTAAACTAATAGCAAGGCACACATCAGGTCTGGTACACAGCATTGCATACATGATAGAGCCGATGGCTGAAGCATAGGGAATGACCTTCATTTTCTCTCCATCTTCTGCAATGGTCGGGCATTGAGTCTGACTCAACTTCACAACTTGTAACACAGGCAAGAACCCTTTCTTTGCTTGATCCATTTTGAACTTCTTCAAAACTTTATCAAGGTATGTGCTTTGTGAAAGTCCAATTAAGCGTCTTGATCTATCTCTATAGATCTTGATGCCCAATATATAAGCAGCTTCACCGAGGTCTTTCATTGAAAAACTCTTGTTCAAGTATCCTTTTATGCTATCCAGAAATTCTATATCATTTCCAATCAACAATATGTCATCCACATATAATATTAGAAATGCTACAGAGCTCCCACTCACTTTCTTGTAAATACAGGCTTCTCCAAAAGTCTGTCCAAGGTTACAATGAAAATAAAGGTTTTTGGGTGGCTGCTTCTTTCTGATAGACTTAACACCAGAAACATGCTGAAGCGAAGACACTACAACATTGGCAATGACTATAGTTGTCCCCTCTGCGAGTCCAACGTGGAAGAAACACTTGAACATCTTTTCTTTGGTTGTGCTTTCAGCAAGGATTGCTGGTCTGATATTGCCATTTGCTGGAGTTCTCAGGGCTCACGATTGGATTGGATAAGCACAGCTAAAACTGTATGGAACAAGCCAATGTTCATGGCAATATTTTTACAAGCTGCTTGGAGCATCTGGAAGGAACGAAATAATAAAGTCTTCAAAAGAATAGCACCCACAAAAACATCATGAATCTCAAGATTAAAGGAAGACCTATCTCTCCTAACTCATAGGGTTGGAGATAAACATATCTCCTTTCTAACCTCCTTTGTAGCTACCCTTTGACTTGTTACTTTCCCACCCCCCAACCATCCCCAAAGGGGATGGCATGTACAGCTCCATGTGTAAATCCCCCCATTTATTAATTTAATTACACAGTAGGAGGCTCTCCTACTGTTTCAGGTGTCAAAAAAAAAGTCTGTATAAAACCATATGCTTTGATCACACTATCAAAACATTTATTCCAACTCCGAGATGCTTGCACCAGTCCATAAATGGATCGCTGGAGCTTGCACACTTTGTTAGCATCCTTTGGATTGATAAAACCTTCAGGTTGCATCATATACAACTCTTCTTCTAGAAATTCATTCAGGAATGCAGTCTTTACAACTTTTTGCCAAATTTCATAATCATAAAATGCAGCAATTGCGAACATGATTCGGACGGACTTAAGCATCGCTACGGGTGAGAAGGTCTCATCATAGTCAACTCCTTGAACTTGTCGAAAACCTTTTGCAACAAGTCGAGCTTTGTAGACAGTAACATTACCGTCAGCGTCAGTCTTCTTCTTGAAGATCCATTTATTCTCGATGGCTTGCCGATCATCGGGCAAGTCAACCAAAGTCCACACTTTGTTCTCACACATGGATCCCATCTCAGATTTCATGGCCTCAAGCCATTTCGCAAAATCTGGGCTCATTATCGCTTCCTCATAGTTCGTAGGTTCGTCATGGTCAAGTAACATGACCTCCAGAACAAGATTACCATACCACTCTGGGGCGGATCTTACTCTGGTTGACCTACGAGGTTTGGTAGTAACTTGATCTGAAGTTACATGATCATCATCATTAGCTTCCTCACTAATTGGTGTAGGAGTCACAGGAACAGATTTCTGTGACGACCTACATTCCAATAAGGGAGCAGGTATAGTTACCTCTCAAGTTCTACTTTCCTCCCACTCACTTCTTTCGAGAGAAACTCCTTCTCTAGAAAAGATCCATTCTTAGCAACAAATGTCTTGCCTTCGGATCTGTGATAGAAGGTGTACCCAACAGTCTCCTTTGGGTATCCTATGAAGACACATTTCTCCGATTTGGGCTCGAGCTTATCAGGTTGAAGCTTTTTCACATAAGCATCGCAGCCCCAGACTTTAAGAAACAACAACTTGGGTTTCTTGCCAAACCGCAGGTCATAAGGTGTCGTCTCAATGGATTTAGATGGTGCCCGATTTAACGTGAATGCAACCGTCTCTAAAGCATAACCCCAAAGCGATAGTGGTAAATCAGTAAGAGACATCATTGATCACACCATATCTAGTAAAGTACGCTTACGACGTTCAGACACACCATTACGCTGTGGTGTTCCGGGTGGCGTGAGTTGCGAAACTATTCCGCATTGTTTCAAATGAAGACCAAACTCGTAACTCAAATATTCTCCTCCACGATCAGATCATAGAAACTTTCTTTTCTTGTTACAATGATTTTCTACTTCACTGTGAAATTCTTTGAACTTTTTAAATGTTTCAGACTTATGCTTCATCAAGTAGATATGCCCATATCTTATCAAATCATCTGTGAAGGTGACAAAATAACAATACCCGCTGCGAGCCTCAACATTCATCGGACCACATAAATCAGTATGTATGATTTTCAACAAATCTGTTGCTCGCTCCATTGTTCCGGAGAACGGCGTTTTAGTCATCTTGCCCATGAGGCATGGTTCGCAAGTACCAAGTGATTCATAATCAAGTGATTCCAAAAGTCCATCAGAATGGAGTTTCTTCATGCGCTTTACACCAATATGACCTAAACGGCAGTGTCACAAATATGTTGCACTATCATTATCAACTCTGCATCTTTTGGCTTCAATATTATGAATATGTGTGTCACTACTATCGAGATTCAACAAAAATAGACCACTCTTCAAGGGTGCATGACCATAAAAGATATTACTCATATAAATAGAACAACCATTATTCTCTTATTTAAATGAATAACCGTCTCGCATCAAACAAGATCCAGATATAATGTTCATGCTTAACGTTGGCACCAAATAACAATTATTCAGGTCTAAAACTAATCCCGAAGGTAGATGTAGAGGTAGCGTGCCGACTGCGATCACATTGACTTTGGAACCATTTCCCACCCGCATCGTCACCTCATCCTTAGCCAATATTCGCTTAATCCGTAGTCCCTGTTTTGAGTTGCAAATATTAGCAACAGAACCAGTATCAAATACCCAGGCACTATTGCGAGCATTAGTAAGGTACACATCAATAACATGTATATCACATATACCTTTGTTCACCTTGCCATCCTTCTTATCCGCCAATGTCGGTGTGGAACGACACCTATGGGATCACAAGAATCCCTACTACGGTTGCCGGGGCGCGGGGTTGCGAGAAGAGCAGGGCTAGTAGACAGCACAAGGATCGTTTACCCAGGTTCGGGCCGCGAGGATGCGTAAAACCCTAGTCCTGCTTTGGTGGGTGTATTTCAGAGAGTTCTTGAGCTCTCGAACTAGCTGTGGTCAGTGTGTGGTTCGAAAGAGCCGAATCCTTCTCCAGTATGCCATGGGCCTCCTTTTATAGTCGGAAGGAGCTGCCACAGTGGCACACAGGAGGTGGAAAGGCGTACAGTGCCCTGAGCTTATCGCTCGTATTACAGGACAAGACGCATTTAATGCGTAGCTTAGGTGTCCCCTTGCTTTATTGGGGACGGGGGCGAGGCCCGTCCCGTCCGTCGCCGCTCCTCCTCGCTTTGACACGCGCCCTGGCCAGTGAGGCGCATGGTGCCATGTAGGCAGGCAGGCAGCTGAGGTGGCGCAGTGGCGGAGCCTTCACGAAGATCTGCATGCCGCCATGCAGGCACTCGATGAGTTGGCCTGGGAGCTGCATGTTGCCACGCAAGTGCCCGCCCAGCTGGTTGGGCTGGCAGCTGCATGTGAACCGCGGTGGAACCTTGGTTGGCGTGGGCCTGGTGGTGGCCCTGTTAGCGTCCTTGGTGAGGGCCTTGCCGGGTGGCCCGGCAAGGGTCTTGCCGTGTGGCCCGGCAAGGGTCTTGCCGTGGCGCGCTGTCGTCCCTGGCAAGGGCCTTGCCGGGGGTCTGGCGGCCTTCCTCGGCAAGGATCTTGCCGAGGATCGCCGTCTTCTATTCCTCATCTGATCTTGAATATGTCTTCACAAAGATCTGCATGCCACCACGGAGGTGCCTCCCGAGCCCTGGCCCAACGTGATGTTGGAGACCGTGGGCTCAAGGGTGGCCCGATCTGTTGGTGCGGGGCGAGCTGTCCCAGCAAGGATCTTGCCGGGGCTGCTGAGGCTGCCCCGGCAAGGATCTTGCCGGGGGAACCTGCTTCGTCCCTCTGCTCTTTGTGGTCTTGGCCTTGGCGTTGCTCTTATTATCTTGGGCTTTGGTCTTACGTTGGCTTACCTCCCCTGTTCTGCTCGGCGTGACCGTAGGCGCGGCTCCGACTGCCCGTGCACAGGTATAGGGGTACAAAAACGCACCCCTCTTTTTGTACACCGACGCGAGCCCCCGGGCCTGGGCCGCACATAAGCGCGACACGTTGTTGGGCCAGGCCCAAAACGGTGCGCGGGCAGGCGGGGCGGTTTTTACAGCGGTAAAACTTTTCGCGCGTTGCGCTTCCCAGGACCCGCGCGCGCGGCGCGGCGTGGAGGGGTGTTCGTGACGTGGGCGACATGCGTGGGGCGGTTTCCACATGCATGCGTCACATCACAGTAAATGGGTAGCACGCTCCGCGGCTTCCCCATAAAAAGGGATAACCGCGGGCGCACTGTTCCTTTTACCCTTCGCGCAACCCCAATCTTGGAAACCTCCGCTTGCCTTCCTCTTCTTCTCCAAGCTTCGTTCCTACTCGCCGTCGTTGCGCTTCCGCCGCCCTCTGTCCTGCCCTCCTCCCACAGCCGCCATGGCGCCAAAATCCACCAAGGGCAAGGGAGTGGCCAAGGACGCCGGAGCCGCCGGAGAGTGCGCTGGCGGTGCAGCGGATGCAGTCCGCCTTCTTCCCCTCGACAGTCGACGTGTTCGAGCTTCGGGACTCCTTCAGGCCCCTGTGGGGAGTGAAGACGGGGGGAGAATTCGGGGCATCCAGCCACGCGCGTCATCCCTGCCGACTGCGCCGAGGCTGCCCCAAATCGGTACCCCTTCTTTGTCGATTATTTTTCCTGCGGGCTCTGTCCTCCCTTCTCCAATTTCTTCAGCGACGTCATGCATACCTTTGGCTTCCACCTCCTGGATTTTACTCCGAATGCGGTGGCGTGCATGGCCCTTTTTGCGCATCTCTGCGAGGGCTTCGCCGGGGTGCACCCCAACACGGCGCTCTTCCGCCATTACTTCTCCCCTCGGATCCAACCAGGGGGCGCCATCTCCGGTTGCATTGCCTGGGTCTCAAGATCCAAGGGGGCGTATCCGGAGGGCGCCATGAAGGAGAGGTGGGAAGAATGGCGGGGCCGGTGGTGCTGGATCGAGGAGAAGGACCCGCCGGCGTTCTGCGAAGTTCGCCGGGCGCCGCCGGTCCGCAGAAGCGATTGGAGCAATGTCGATGCTGACGACGAGAAGCTCACGGTCGCCACCACCAGGATCCTCTGGCTCACCGAGGCCGGCCTCACCCTTGAGATGATCGGGGCGGACTTCATCCGCCGCCGGATCTCTCCACTGCATAACAAGGGGAGGCCAGCCTGGCTCTTCATGAACCCCGCCGACATCATGCGGCTTCGTCCCGGCCTCGACCACAATTTCACAGTGATGGGGCACGCCCATTTCTGCCAGGGGCTCTTCCAGCTTGACGTGGGCTGCGACGGCGAGGTCGAGCGGACCGGCAAGGTTGCGAGGGCCGCCGCGAAGGCCGGCAAGGTCCTCAAGGGGCCTCTGTTCAAGCTGCCGACAGGGGTGGTCCCGTTGTGCAATAACTCGCGCCGGTCTGATATCATTGCCATGATGCTGGACTGCAACGCGCATGGCCCCAACCCGAGCTGGAAGGAGCCGGAGGACGCCGAGGTGCAGCAGTTCTTTGACACTCTGCACGAGGGGTACGTCAATGCCGACGCCGAGCGGCTGCTTGTCCAGGACACCACCCAGGCGGAGCTGGACTACATCGCCACCAGGGCGAGGGAGGCACGGCTTGCCAAGGAGGCCGGCAGCGCTGGCGGTGTGGAGGACAAGGCCGCGACGGCCACGGAGGAGGAGCTCGCCCGGTGGGCGGCGGCCGTCGGGGGAGCCAGCAGCGCCGGCACCGAGGCTCCTCTGGTTGAAGATGTGACTGGTGAGTCGTCGTCGGAGGAGGTCGAGACCACAGGCCCGACGCCGGCTATGGGGAGAGGGCGAGTCCTACGGTGGGCCAGTTCCGGTGGTCTCGGCGGGTGGCCAGCCCCCAGTTGGTACTTCGGGGGCGCCACTGGTGGTGTTGAGCAGCCCGGAGAGCAGCCCCCGGCATAGCCCCCAGCGTAAGTTCATCACTCTTCCCCCATCGACATGTGTTAGGGGCATGACACTTTGGTGCTGACCTTGCCAGGTATGCAGGAGGAGAGCTGCAGCAGGAGGAGCCACAGAGGGCTACTCCCAACACGCCGCCCCCATCGACCACGCCACCCCGAGGGACGTCCCCGGCAAGGGCACCAGGCACTGGGCCCACGCACATGGAGGAGGAGGAGGAGAACTTGAGCGCCGACGTCTTTGCCTCGACGCCAAATGTTGGCGGGGAGGGGACTTCTGTTTCCTAGCCGGGTACCGGCACAGGTAAGTCGTTTTCCGTTCGTCCCTGCTTCTTTTTCTTTTCGGCTCTTGGTCCTCGCCTTGCCTCATCCCCTTCTTCGGCGTCCAGATTCCTCCTCGGTGAACCCAGAGGACGTGGACGCCGTCATCGAGGACGTCGCCAAGGCCGCCGAGGCGGACGCCGAGAAGATCGCCACCGAGGAGGCCGCCAAGGGTGCTGCCGAGGACGCCACCGAGGGGCCTACCGGGGAGGCCGGCAAGGCTGCCGCTGAGGATACCGGCAAGGGGCCTGCCGGAGAAGCCAGCGGGGCCGCTGCCGAGGAGGAGGAGGAGGTGGCTGATGACTAGCCTTCCTCTTCTGATGCTTCCTTCTCCGGCAAGTACCTGAGGGTGGGCGATGAATTGTTCGTCCACCTTCCAGGCGCGTCGAGCACCAGGACACCCGTTGAGGGAGAGGTGTTCGACGACGAAGTGCTTGCCGCTGCCGGGCTTGAAGTCGTCGACGAGCCGATCGTTGGCGGCGACGGTTCGCGGGAAGAGCGGCTCCTCCACGCCATGGGCGCCAGCTTCCGGAAGCTCCAGGCGCTCCACCGCGCCCGCCTGGACAAGGCTAGGTCCAGGACGGCGGTGCTGGAGAAGGCGGTGGCGGACCTCCAGAAGCGCGTTGCCGAGACGCATGACTGGTTCCGCGAGGCCCACAAGGAGCTCAAGGCTGCCCAGGGCGAGCTGGCCAAGCGTGACGTGGAGATCACCATGAAGCTCGCCGACGTCGAGAAAGCTCAAGAGACGGCGAGGAACTTGGCCGCGGCCGCCGAAGCCGCCCGGACCCAGCACGAGGCCGCGTTGAACTCCCAGGAGGAGGACCTCGCTGCACGCAAGGAGAAGCTTGCCGCCATGCTTCGCGGCAAGGATGCAGAGGTGGAGAAGCTTGTCTTGCAGCGGACCAGTGAGCTGGAGCAGAGGCACAAAGAGGCACTCAATGCCCAGGCCCAGGTTCATGCCGGCAAGGTGGAGGAGTTGGAGGCGGAGCGCGACGGGCTGAAGGAGCAGGCCCTGAAGCTGTCCCAGGAGAAGGACACGCTTAACAGTGCCCTGGCACAGGCACAGGGCGCGGTCGTCAGCAAGGCTGGGGAGCTCTCCAAGGCCAACAACTCCATCAGAGACCTCAAGCTGAAGCTGGAGGGTCTCGAGAAGGTGCTGTCGGAGGCCAAAACCCGAGGGGGGACCCTGGCCAAGGAGCTGGAGGCCGAGAAGCAGTTGCGGAAGAACGAGGGCCTCAACTTCGCGGATCACGTGGCGGGCGAGAACCGTTGGCTCGATCGCCTTGCCACCGTCGCCAACCAGGCCGCTGCGCAGCTGGCCATCATGGGGATGCCGGACGTGAGGTATGTCCCGGAGCGGAGCATGAGCGCCAATTGCAGCCTGACCATGTTCTTTGAGAAGGTCGTCGGCGCTCTGGAGCGGCTCCACGCCAACCGGGCGGCCTCACTAGCCGACGAGTCCCGGAGGCTTTGCCAGGGTGCCATGACCAATGTTCTCACCAAGGTGGCGCACTGGTACCCCAACCCCAACCTCGACTTCGACGCTGCGCTGGAGAGCTTGCTGGAGGGTACTAACCTTGCGCCGCTCAGGGAGCGCATCAAGCCCATCATCAGCCAAGTCGGCGAAATCCAGAGGGTGGAGGGCCAGCGCCGGGATTAGGCATCTCGTTCTTTATCGCCGCTGCAGGTTCACAACCAAGACAATCGCTATCTCTAGTTAGAACCGCAGCAACAATTCGATGTAATATAACTCTGCAGCACTTTCAGTATTATGCATGTTATTCTCCTATCCGATTTTCCTTTGTATGTCCTCCCTACGTTACTGGGTAGGCTCGCCGGCGCGTAAACCCAAGGCGGCATCTTGGGGATGGATCCCCATTGGCCTGCCGGGTGTGCTTGCTGCCGGGCGAACCACCTTGCCGCCCTTAGCGCGGCCGCTCGAACTGTCAAGCTTGACTCGAGTCAGAGTCGGGAGCGTTGCCAAGTGCGGAAGGCTACCCCGCCACTCTCGACGCGGCCGCTTTGAGCTGTTGAGCGGACTCGAAACAGAACAAGGGCGTTGCCAATTGCGGGAGGGCCCCTTTGCGTGCAGGTTTCTCATACATAGGCGAGATCTCCGAGGACGATAACCTTATGTATAGGAGGAAATAACTCAAAACTCTGAATGACTTACTTTTCTGTTGCCGAGCCGGCGTCGTTCCTCCGGCCGCCTTCTCAGGAGCCAAGGGCGATGAAGAACTGCTAGGCTAACTACTAGACCAGATTCTCACAATTGTGCCCCCTACCTGGCGCGCCAAAGATGTCGGTGTGGAATGACACCTATGGGATCACAAGAATCCCTACTACGGTTGCCGGGGCACGGGGTTGCGAGAAGAGCAGGGCTAGTAGACAGCACAAGGATCGTTTACCCAGGTTCGGGCCGCGAGGATGCGTAAAACCCTAGTCCTGCTTTGGTGGGTGTATTTCAGAGAGTTCTTGAGCTCTCGAACTAGCTGTGGTTAGTGTGTGGTTCGAAAGAGCCGAATCCTTCTCCAGTATGCCATGGGCCTCCTTTTATAGTCGGAAGGGGCTGCCACAGTGGCACACAGGAGGTGGAAAGGCGTACAGTGCCCTGAGCTTTTCACTCGTATTACAGGACAAGACGCATTTAATGCGTAGCTTAGGTGTCCCCTTACTTTATTGGGGACGGGGGCGAGGCCCGTCCCGTCCTCGCCACTCCTCCTCGCTTTGACACGCGCCCTGGCCAGTGAGGCGCGTGCTGCCATGTAGGCAGGCAGTCAGCTGAGGTGGCGCAGTGGCGGAGCCTTCACGAAGATCTGCATGCCGCCACGCAGGCGCTCGATGAGTTGGCCTGGGAGCTGCATGTTGCCACGCAGGTGCCCGCCCAGCTGGTTGGGCTGGCAGCTGCATGTGAATGGCGGTGGAAGCTTGGTTGGCATGGGCCTGGTGGTGGCCCTGTTGGCGTCCTTGGTGAGGGCCTTGCCGGGTGGCCCGGCAAGGGTCTTGTCGTGGCGCGCTGTCGTCCCCGGCAAGGGCTTTGCCGGGGCTCTGGCGGCCTTCCTCGGCAAGGATCTTGCCGAGGATCATCGTCTTATATTCCTCATCTGATCTTGAATATGTCTTCACAAAGATCTGCATGCCACCACGGAGGTGCCTCCCGAGCCCTGGCCCAACGTGATGTTGGAGATCGTGGGCTCAAGGGTGGCCCGCTCTGTTGGTGCGGGGCGAGCTGTCCCGGCAAGGATCTTGCCGGGGCTACTGAGGCTGCCCCGGCAAGGGTCTTGCCGAGGGAACCTGCTTCGTCCCTCTGCTCTTTGTGGTCTTGGCCTTGGCGTTGCTCTTATTATCTTGGGCTTTGGTCTTACCTTGGCTTACCTCCCCTGTTCTGCTCGGCATGACCGTAGGCGCGGCTCCGACTACCCGTACACAGGTATAGGGGTACAAAAACGCACCCCTCTTTTTGTACACCGACAGCCAAATACTTGGGGCAGTTCCGCTTCCAGTGACCAGTCCCTTTGCAGTAGAGGCACTCAGTCTCAGGCTTGGGTCCAGACTTGGGCTTCTTCATTTGAGCAGCAACTTGCTGGCCATTCTTCTTGAAGTTCCCCTTCTTCCCTTTACCCTTTTTCTTGAAACTGGTGGTCTTGTTGACCATCAACACTTGATGCTCTTTCTTGATTTCTACCTCCGCAGCCTTTAGCATTGCGAAGAGCTAGGGAATTGTCTTATCTATCCCTTGCATATTATAGTTCATCACGAAGCTCTTGTAGCTTGGTGGCAGTGATTGAAGAATTTTGTCAATGACACTATCATCAGGAAGATTAACTCCCAGTTGAATCAAGTGATTGTTATACCCAGACATTTTGAGTATATGCTCACTGACAAAACTATTCTCCTCCATCTTGCAGCTGTAGAACTTATTGGAGACTTCATATCTCTCAATCCGGGCATTTTCTTGAAATATTAACTTCAACTCCTGGAACATCTCATATGCTCCATGATGTTCAAAACGTCGTTGAAGTCCCAGTTCTAAGCCGTAAAGCATGGCACACTGAACTATCGAGTAGTCATCAGCTTTGCTCTGCTAGATGTTCATAACATCTGGCGTTGCTCCTGCAGTGGCTTTGGCACCTAGCGGTGCTTCCAGGACGTAATTCTTCTGTGCAGCAACGAGGATAATCCTCAAGTTACGGACCCAGTCCGTGTAGTTTCTACCATCATCTTTCAACTTAGCTTTCTCTAGGAACGCATTAAAATTCAACGGAACAACAGCACGGGCCATCTATCTACAAGAACATAGACATGCAAAATACTATCAGGTACTAAGTTCATGATAAATTAAAGTTCAAATTAATCAAATTACTTAAGAACTCCCATTTAGATAGACATCCCTCTAATCATCTAAGTGATCACGTGATCCATATCAACTAAACCATGTCCGATCATCACGTGAGATGGAGTAGTTTTCAATGGTGAACATCACTATATTGGTCATATATACTATATGATTCACACTTGACCTTTCGGTCTCAGTGTTCCGAGGCCATATCTGCATATGCTAGGCTCGTCAAGTTTAACCTGAGTATTCTGCATGTGCAAAACTGGCTTGCACCCGTTGTATGTGAACGTAGAGCTTATCACACCCGATCATCACGTGGTGTCTCGGCACGACGAACTTTTGCAACGGTGCATACTCAGGGAGAACACTTGTACCTTGAAATTTAGTGAGAGATCATCTTATAATGCTACCGCCGAACTAAGCAAAATAAGATGCATAAAGGATTAATATCACATGCAATCAATATAAGTGATATGATATGGCCATCATCATCTTGTGCCTTTGATCTCCATCTTCAAAGCACCGTCATGATCACCATCGTCATCGGCTTGACACCTTGATCTCCATCGAAGCATCGTTGTTGTCTTGCCAACTATTGCTTCTACGACTATCGCTACCGCTTAGTGATAAAGTAAAGCAATTACATGGCGATTGCATTTCATACAATACCTGCCAGTTGCCGATAACTCCGTTAAAAAACATGATCATCTCATACAATAAAATTTAGCATCATGTCTTGACCATATCACATCACAACATGCCCTGCAAAAACAAGTTAGACGTCCTCTACTTTGTTGTTGCAAGTTATACGTGGCTGCTACGTGCTGAGCAAGCACCGTTCTTACCTATGCATCAAAACCACAACGATTTTTCGTCAAGTATGTGTTGTTTTGAACTTCAACAAGGACCGGGCATAGCCACACTCGATTCAACTAAAGTTGGAGAAACTGACACCCGCCAGCCACCTGTGTGCGAAGCACGTCGGTAGAACCAGTCCTGCGTAAGCGTACACGTAATGTCGGTCCAAGCCGCTTCATCCAACAATACCGCCAAATCAAAGTATGACATGCTGGTAAGCAGTATGACTAGTATCGCCCACAACTCACTTGTGTTCTACTCGTGCATATAACATCTATGCATAGACCTGGCTCGGATGCCACTGTTGGGGAACGCAGTAATTTCAAAAAGTTTCCTACGCACACGCAAGATCATGGTGATGCATAGCAACGAGAGGGGAGAGTGTAGTCCATGTACCCTCGTAGACCGTAAGCGGAAGCGTTATGACAACGCGGTTGATGTAGTCGTACGTCTTCACGATCCGGCCGATCCTAGTACCGAAAGTACGGCACCTCCGCGATCTGCACACATTCGGCTCGGTGACGTCCCATGAACTCTCGATCCAGCTAAGTGTTGAGGGAGAGCTTCATCAGCACGACGGCGTGATGACGGTGATGATGAAGCTACCGGCGCAGGGCTTCGCCTAAGCACTGCAACGATATGACCGAGGTGGATTATGGTGGAGGGGGGCACCACACACGGCTAAGAGATTAATGATCAACTTGTGTCTATGGGGTGCCCCACTCCCCCGTATATAAAGGAGTAGAGGAGGGGGAGGGCCGGCCCTCTATGGCGCGCCCTGGAGGAGTCCTACTCCCACAGGGAGTAGGATTCCCCCCCCCTTCCCTAGTTGGACTAGGAGAGAAGGAAGGGGGAGAGAGGAAGGAAGGAAAGGGGGCGCCGCACCCCCTTCCTAGTCCAATTTGGACCAGAGGGGGAGGGGGCGTGCGGCCTGCCCTGGCTGCCCCTCTCTCTCTCCACTAAAGCCCATTAGGGCCCATATACTCCCCGGGGGTTTGGGTAACCCCCGGTACTCCGATATATGCCCGAACTCTCTCGAAACCATTCCGATGTCCAAACATAGTCATCCAATATATCGATCTTTATGTCTCGACCATTTCGAGACTCCTCGTCATGTCCATGATCATATCCGGGACTCTGAACTACCTTCAGTACATCAAAATACATAAACTCATAATACCGATCGTCACCGAACGTTAAGCGTGCGGACCCTACGGGTTCGAGAACTATGTAGACATGACCGAGACTCATCTCCGGTCAATAACCAATAGCAGAACCTGGATGCTCATATTGGTTCCTACATATTCTACGCAGATCTTTATCGGTCAAACCGCATAACAACATACGTTGTTCCCTTTGTCATCGGTATGTTACTTGCCCGAGATTCGATCGTGGATATCTCAATACCTAGTTCAATCTAGTTACCGGCAAGTCTCTTTACTCGTTCCGTAATGCATCATCCCGCAACTAACTCATTAGTCACATTGCTTGCAAGGCTTATAGTGATGTGCATTACCGAGAGGGCCCAGAGATACCTCTCCGACAATCGGAGTGACAAATCCTAATCTCGATCTATGCCAATTCAACAAGTACCATCGGAGACACCTGTAGAGCACCTTTATAATCACCCAGTTACGTTGTGACGTTTGGTAGCACACTAAGTGTTCCTCTGGTATTCAGGAGTTGCATAATCTCATAGTCATAGGAACATATATAAGTCATGAAGAAAGCAATAGCAACATACTAAACGACCAAGTGCTAAGCTAACGGAATGGGTCAAGTCAATCACATCATTCTCTAATGATGTGATCCCGTTAATCAAATGACAACTCATGTCTATGGCTAGGAAACTTAACCATCTTTGATTCAACAAGCTAGTCAAGTAGAGGCATACTAGTGACACTTTGTTTGTCTATGTATTCACACATGTAATAAGTTTCCGGTTAATACAATTCTAGCATGAATAATAAACATTTATCATGATATAAGGAAATATAAATAACAACTTTATTATTGCCTCTAGGGCATATTTCCTTCAGTAGGCCCATTACTTTCCCCGGGGGTTCCGGTAACCCCTCGGTACTCCGAAAAATACCAGAACCACTCCGAAACCATTCCGGTGTCCGAATACCATCATCCAATATATAAATCTTTACCTCTCAACCATTTCTAGACTCCTCGTCATGTCCGTGATCTTATCCGGGACTCCGAACAATCTTCGGTCACCAAAATACATAACTCATAATACAAATCGTCATCGAACGTTAACCGTGCGGACAATACGGGTTCGAGAACTATGTAGACATGACCGAGACACATCTCTAATCAATAACCAACATCGGAACCTCGATGCTCATATTGGTTCATAAATATTCTACGAAGATCTTTATCGGCCAAACCGCAAAGACAACATATGTCCTTCCCTTTGTCATCGGTATGTTACTTGCCCGATATTCGATCGTCGGTATCCTCATACCTAGTTCATCTCGTTACCGGCAAGTGTAACGCCCACTATGCGGCTATATCTCCCACGTGTCGAGGCAAGACATAGAGGCATAACCGCATTGTGGTTTTGTCGTAAGAAGGGTCATCTTCACACAATCCCATGTAATGAACAAGAATGGGATAACGAGAGTTGGCTTACAATCGCCACTTCACACAATACATAAATATAATACATACATCATCCAAAATACACACATAGACTGACTACGGTCAAGATCCAAATGAAAATAAGATAACCCCAAATGCTAGATCCCCGATCGTCCCAACTGGGCTCCACTACTGATCATCAGGAAAAGACACATAGTAACGTCCACGTTCCTCATCGAACTCCCACTTGAGGTCGATCCCATCATCTGCACTGGCATCGTCGGCACCTGCAACTGTTTTGGTAGAATCTGTGAGTCACGAGGACTCAGCAATCTCACACCCGCGAGATCAAGACTATTTAAGCTTATAGGAAAGGATGGTGTAATGAGGTGGAGCTGCAGCAGGCAGTAAGCACATATGGTGGCTAACATACGCAAAAGAGAGCGAGAAGAGAAGCAACGGAACGGTCGTCATCTAGCAATGACCAAGAAGTGATCCTGAACTCCTACTTACGTCATTCATAACTCAAACCATGTTCAATTCCCGGACTCCGCCGAGAAGAGACCATCACGGCTACACACACGGTTGATGTATTTTAATGAAGTCAAGTGACAAGTTCTCTGCAACCGGACATTAACAAATTCCCATCTGCCTCATAACCGCTGGCACGGCTTTCGAAAGATAATACCCTGCAGGGGTGTCCCAACTTAGCCCATCATAAGCTCTCACGGTCAACGAAGGATAAACCTTCTCCCGGAAAGACCCGATCAGTCTCGGAATCCCGGTTTACAAGACATTTCGACAATGGTAAAACAAGACCAGCAAAGCCACCCGAATGTGCCGACAAATCCCGATAGGAGCTGCACATATCTCGTTCTCAGGGCACAACGGATGGGCAAGACGTCGGGTTGGCATAGACCCTGGTTGCCCAGGGGGCGTTGGACATCGCCCAGTTTGGGCCAGCACTCGAAGGAGCACTGGTCCGGGGGTTTAAAATAAAAATGACCCTCGGGCTCGCGAAAACTCGGGGGAAAAGGCTTAGGTGGCAAATGGTAAAACCAAGGTTGGGCCTTGCTGGAGGAGTTTATTCAAGGCGAACTGTCAAGGGGGTCCCATAAATCACCCAACCGCGTAAGGAACGCAAATTCAAGGAACATAATCCCGGTATGACGGAAACTAGTGCGGCAAGAGTGGAACAAAACACCAGGCATAAGGCCGAGCCTTCCACCCTTTACCAAATATATAGATGCATTAATTAAATAAGAGATATTGTGATATCCAAACATATCCATGTTCCAACATGGAACCAACTTCAACATCACCGGCAACTAGCAACGCTATAAGAAGGGCTGAACAAAAGCGGTAACTTAGCCAAACAACGGTTTGCTAGGAAAGGATGGTTACAGGCTGACATGGCAATATGGGAGGCATGATATAGCAAGTGATAGGTAGCACAGCATGGCAATAGAGCGAACAACTAGCAAAGCAAAGATAGAAGTGATTTCGAGGGGTGGTCATCTTGCCTGCAAGGTTCTCAGAGTTGTCGAAAACTTGATCCTCGTAAGCGTACTCAACAGGTTTCTCGTTCACGAACTCGTCTCCCAGCTCTACCCAAAACAAGAGCACAAGCAACGGAACCACAATCAACCACGGGAAATGCACAAGCAACATGATGCAATACATGAATGGTATGCAAGATATGATATGCGATGCATATGCGTGCTCCGGAAGAAAAATGATGAATAAGGCATTAACTTGGCAAACCAAGCATTCCACTGGAAAGATGAGATGATTTCGGTTGAAATCGATATAAAGATCACCGGAAACGGATGCACGGTTTGCAAATGGCAAGCAAAACAAGAATGACACGGATCTGCGATTAACAGCATGATAGCACTTAGAATACAACAAGTAACAATGCTACAGCACTCCAACATAGCAACAAAGCATATGGGAGTAATCTACAGGAGATGCTTGACAAAAGATGAACACTGAGCTACAGCTAGATCACAACATAACAAGCTCAAACAAGCATGGAAAAAGTGCAAAAGATAACAAGTTCACAGACTTGGTGAAATTACTAGACATGGTAGAAAACAGCATCAGGTAGCAATGTTCAGAGCACGAAATCAACATGCTACAGGAACTTAACATGGAAAAACAAGGCATGACAGTATTCTAATAAATGCATATGACAAAAGTCCCTTACTGACCATAAGCCAAAAAGGACCAGAAGATATGATGGCAACCATGTAAACATAGCAAGTTTCGTTAACAGGTTTCAGACTTAGCAGAAAACAGAGCATGGCAGAAACAATAATATGAAGGCATCTTGATGAGCTTGATGCACTCACCACAAAGCAATGCATGACAAAACAGCCATTCTACAGCAAGATGGCATGATTATGAAGGTATCCATGGCAAGAGCAAGTACATAGCATGTATGTATCAACTACAACAAGCTTGCCAAAATTGAATAACACGTAAACAATCTGCCAGAAATATTTTATAGCAAAAGTAGAGCAAGATTGAGTCATGCTATGGCACTCCATAATTGCAAACAGGGGCGTGAATGGATCTATTACAACAATATCTACAAAACATCATTACTGAACAGCTCCAAAATATGCATGGATCTCTCTGTAGCATCAAGTTTACATGGCAACAAAATAACAGCAGACAGACTTGGAGAAATTACTGTCCCTGAAATCAGAAACATTACGGAGCCTAGTTTGCATGCTTGTGCTAGTCACCACAGAGATTACAAAAATACATGGCATGCACCACTGGAAATATAGCATGGCATACAACAAAACACATGTAGAGCTCATGCCCATAAGATGCACAGATTAAATGATACAAAAATAACAAATCCTCAAGTTCTGATAAGTAACAGCAGATAACAGCAACTAGGACTCTTGCACAAGAGATTTGGGCATCAAGATGGACTCTAATGAACACGGTGCAAGTGAACAAAATGTAGAGCATCACGAGACGAACATTTCAATATATTACACGCGCGAAACGGAGCTATATGCAGAGAGTTATGATGCTATAAACATGTGCACATGCTGTAAAAATCATATGACTTGGAGAAATCGGGGAAGGAGAGAAAAGTCAACCCGAGGTAGTTTTTCCAGATCCGATCGGGACGGGGCTCGAGGGAGCTCGCCGGAGCTCGCCGGGGTTGAGGAAGAAGTAGGGGAACCGCGGCCGGCGAGGGGGAGAAGAGGAGGGCGGCCGGAGGAGGGGCACGATCGCCGAGGCCGCGGGCGAGCGCGCGGGGCACGGGCGACGG
>NC_057808.1:326894433-326901863 GCF_018294505.1 Triticum aestivum | reverse complement strand
CGGCTCGGGCGCACGGGCCCGCGGGGGCCGGACAAGGGCTCCCCGGGCCGCGGCGTACGGACGGCGGGGGGCTGCCACGTGGCGACGGCTGGTTCGTTGCGAGCGTCGGTGGAGAAACGTCCGGCCGGCGGCGGACGTGTCCGGCGGCGCGGAGGAGCAGGTTAGGGTTTTGGACTGCGAATGTTTTCGGGAGGGGATGCATATATATAGCTAGAGGGAGCTAGGAGAGTCCAAATGAGGTGCGGTTTTCGCCCACACGATCGTGATCGAACGACCTAGAGCATGGAAGAGAGTTTGGTGGGTTTTGGGCTGTTTAGAGAGGGGTTTTTTGCTGCAACACACATAAGGCACCTGCGGTTACCCGGTTAACCGTTGGAGTACCAAACGACCTCCAAATGGAACGGAACTTGACCGGTGGTCTACCGGTGGTATACCAAGGCCACTTGACAAGCCTCGGTCCATTCCGAGAACATTCAACACCCGTTCATGAAAAGAAAACAAGAGGGGTGCGCCGGAGGAGGTGGGAGCGCCGGATTGCAAAATGGACAACGGGGAAAATGCTCGGATGCATGAGACGAGCACGTATGCAAATGCAACGCACATGATGACATGATATGAGATGCATGACAAGAACAAAATGCAAAACGAAAAACAAAACCCGACCACGAAGGGAATATCATATCACATGGCCGAAAATGGCAAGAGTTGGAGTTACAAATATGGAAAGTTACATCCGGGGTGTTACAACACTCCACCACTACGAGAGGATCTTGTCCCGGGATCTAGGACTGAAAGAACTCCGAATATTCGGAACGGAGGTGGTCCTCGCGTTCCCAGGTGGCTTCTCGGTCGGAATGGTGCGACCACTTCACTTTCAGGAATTTGATTGACTTGTTGCGAGTCTTGCGCTCAGTTACTTCAAGAATAGCAACGGGGTGCTCAAGATAAGACAGATCTTCTTGGAGGTCAATCTCTTCGAAGTTGATAGTGCGCTCAGGCGTCTTGAAGCACTTGCGGAGCTGTGACACGTGGAACACATCGTGCACGTTCGCGAAGTTGGAAGGAAGCTCAAGCTGATAGGCGAGGTCGCCTCTTTTGCCAATGATCTTGAAAGGACCCACGTATCTAGGGGCAAACTTCCCTTTGATACCGAAGCGACGAGTGTCTTTCATTGGAGAGACGCGGAGGTAGACATGGTCTCCGATCTCGAAAGCCACATCACGGTGCTTACTATCATAGTAACTCTTCTGGCGCGATTGCGCGGCTTTGAGATTTTCACGGATGACTTTACACATTTCTTCAGCCTCTGTGATTAAGTCATTGCCAAGAAGTTGGCGTTCACTAGTCTCTGACCAATTGAGAGGAGTACGGCACTTTCTGCCATAGAGAATCTCGAATGGGGCCTTGCCCGAACTCGCTTGGAAGCTGTTGTTGTAGGAGAATTCGGCATATGGAAGACAATCTTCCCATTTCATGCCAAAGGAAATGACACAAGCCCTGAGCATATCTTCAAGAATTTGATTGACTCGCTCTACTTGGCCACTAGTTTGAGGATGGAAAGCTGTGCTGAAGCGAATGTTGGTGCCCATGGCCTTCTGGAAGGAGTCCCAGAACTTAGAGGTGAAAATGCTTCCACGATCTGAAGAAATCAATTGTGGAATGCCGTGCAAGGAGACAATTCTGGAGGTGTATAGCTCTGCCAACTGAGCTGCTGTGATGGATTCTTTGATTGGAAGAAAATCAGCCACTTTAGAAAGCTTGTCAATGACAACGAAGATAGCATCATTTCCACGCTTGGACTTTGGAAAACCAGTCACGAAGTCCATTTCGATGTGATCAAACTTCCATTCTAGGATAGCAAGAGGTTGGAGGAAACCAGCTGGTCGTTGGTGTTCTGCTTTCACTCTTCGACAGACATCACATTCATTCACGAATTGAGCGATTTCTCGCTTCATTCGAGTCCACCAATACGACTGCTTGAGGTCATGGTACATCTTCGTACTTCCAGGATGAATGGACAGAAGAGAATTGTGCGCCTCGTTCATAATGACTTTCCTTAGATCACCTTTAGGAACCACAATCCGGTCCTCAAAGAATAAAGTGTCTCTGTCATCAATGCGGTAGCACTTGTATTTGGAAAGACCCTTGTCGATACCACGTTTCACCTTCTTCACCATGGCATCAAGAAGTTGTGCCTCACGAATTTGATCTTCCAAAGTAGGAGAGACTATGAGGTTGGCAAGAAAGCCTTGAGGAACAACTTGGAGATTTAGCTTGCGGAAAGCTTCACAAAGATCCGGTTGGAATGGCTTGAGGATTAAGTTGTTGCAATAAGCCTTCCTGCTTAAAGCATCTGCAATGACATTTGCCTTGCCTAGAGTATATTCAATACTCGGATTGTACTCTTGAATCATCTCGACCCATCGAGTCTGTCTGAGGTTGAGGTTGGGCTGAGTGAAGATGTACTTGAGACTCTTGTGATCGGTGAAAATGTCCACTTGTCTTCCCAACAAGAGATGTCTCCACGTTATTAATGCATGGACAACTGCCGCCAACTCAAGATCGTGAGTGGGGTAGTTCTTCTCATTGGGCTTCAACTGACGAGAGGTATAGGCCACAACTTTCTTCTCTTGCATTAACACAGCACCGAGACCTTGGAGAGAAGCATCACAGAAAACTTCAAATGGCTTGGATTCATCAGGAGGAGTCAAGACAGGAGCTGTGACAAGTTTCTCTTTGAGAGTGTTGAAAGCAACGTCACACTCATGAGATCAGACATACTTCACATGCTTCTGGAGGAGGTTGGAAAGAGGCTTTGCAATCTTAGAGAAATTCTCAACGAATCTTCGGCAATAGCTTGCAAGACCAAGAAAACTGCGGAGCTGCTTGACATTCTGAGGAGGTTCCCAATTCACAATTGCGGACACCTTCTCGGGATTAACAGCGATGCCCTTGGAAGAGATGATGTGACCAAGGTAAAGAACTTCATCAAGCCAAAACTCACATTTGGAGAACTTCGCATAGAATTGATACTCTCTGAGCTTGTCGAGCACCAATCGCAAATGTTTGGCATGATCCTTCTTATTCTTGGAGAAGACCAATATATCATCGAGATACACCAGGACGAATTCATTGGTATAGGGGTTGAAGATGAAATTCATCATCCGAGAGAATGTTGGAGGAGCATTGACAAGGCCGAAAGACATGACAGTATATTCATAAGAACCAAAGCTTGTTCTGAATGCTGTCTTGGGAATATCTTCTTCACGAATGCGAATCTGATGATAACCCATACGAATGTCAAGCTTGGAGAATACTTTAGCACCTTTGAGTTGCTCGAATAGCTCATTGATGTTGGGAAGTGGATACTTGTTCTTGATTGTCTTCTTGTTCAATGGACGGTAGTCGACACAAAGTCGGTCCGTGCCATCCTTCTTCTGGACAAAAAGAACACCACAACCCCATGGAGAAGAACTCGGTCTGATCAAACCCAGACGCTCTTGTTCATCGAGTTGTTTCTTCAATTCATTCAGCTCCTTGGGTCCAAGCTTGTATGGACGCTTGCAAACGGGTTCAGTGCCTGGCTCAAGATCGATAACGAACTCAACTGGCCGGTGAGGAGGCATACCCGGAAGCTCTTCTGGAAAGACATCTTGGTACTCACAAACGACTGGAATTTGAGAGATGGCATTCAATTCGCCCTTCTCATTGAGAGAAAATAACCGGATGGTTTCATCACGAGCGGCATAAATGATAACATCCTCAGAAGAGTGTGTCAATTGAATTTCCCTGGCCGCACAATCAAGTTGAGCCTTGTGCTTAGAAAGCCAGTCCATCCCGAGAATTAGATCAATATCCGAGTCACCAAGAACCATTGGAGAAGACAGAAATTTATAATTGCCCATCTTGATAGAAACATCCGGAGCCATCATTTTGGTATTCATGAATAATCCCGGAGAGGAAACCGCTATCGGCTTAGGCAGATCAACAGTATGCAAATTGTTCATGGATGCAAAAGGTCTTGATATGAAAGAAATAGATGCACCAGTATCAAACAAGACTTTTGCAGGAATATCATTAACAGGAAGATTACCCATTATCACATCAGTAGATTCCTCCGCTTGAGCTGCATTCATCATGTTCACCTTTGCAGACTTTGGATTATGCTTGACCACTGCATTGCTGGAAGATCTGACAGGAGGAGGAGGCGGAAGACGCCTTTGATTGAAGCACTTGTTAGCATAGTGACCTTTCTGCTGACACTTGTTGCAAGTCACCTCTGAGAGTGGACGATGATAAGGAGCATTGGACTTTGGAGCTTGATTCTGAGACTTGTTCTGATAGCCAGAGTTGGAAGAGTTGGAAGAACCATGGCCACCTTTGTTCTTTTGCTGGTAAGGCTGACGAAACGGAGGAGGAGGAGGAGGCAACCAGAACTTCTGTTGCTTAGCTGACACAAGTGAGGAAGAAGAAGACTGAACTGCGTCTCTTCTTAGAAGCCTCACACTTGAGCTGAGCAGCCTCTTGCTTCAGTGCCATATTGTAGAATTGATCAAACTGAGTGGGCTCAACAAGAACGAGAGCTAACTGCAGATCCTCTTTAAGGCCACCTCGGAAGTGATAGATCATGCTCTTCTCATCAGGAACGTCTTGTTTAGCGAAGCGAGCAAGTTTCTGAAACTGAATGTTGTATTGATACACAGACATGTTTCCTTGCTTGAGATTGCGGAACTCCTCACGCTTGCTCTCAACAACCGGACATTAACAAATTCCCATCTGCCTCATAACCGTGGGCACGGCTTTCGAAAGATAATACCCTGCAGGGGTGTCCCAACTTAGCCCATCATAAGCTCTCACGGTCAACGAAGGATAAACCTTCTCCCGGAAAGACCCGATCAGTCTCGAAATCCCGGTTTACAAGATATTTCGACAATGGTAAAACAAGACCAGCAAAGCCACCCGAATGTGCCGACAAATCCCGATAGGAGCTGCACATATCTCGTTCTCAGGGCACAACGGATGGGAAAGACGTCGGGTTGGCATAGACCCTGGTTGCCCAGGGGGCGCCGGACATCGCCCAGTTTGGGCCAGCACTCGAAGGAGCACTGGTCCGGGGGTTTAAAATAAAGATGACCCTCGGGCTCGCGAAAACCCGGGGGAAAAGGCTTAGGTGGCAAATGGTAAAACCAAGGTTGGGCCTTGCTGGAGGAGTTTATTCAAGGCGAACTGTCAAGGGGGTCCCATAAATCACCCAACCGCGTAAGGAACGCAAACTCAAGGAACATAATCCCGGTATGACGGAAACTAGGGCGGCAAGAGTGGAACAAAACACCAGGCATAAGGCCGAGCCTTCCACCCTTTACCAAATATATAGATGCATTAATTAAATAAGAGATATTGTGATATCCCAACATATCCATGTTCCAACATGGAACCAACTTCAACATCACCTGCAACTAGCAACGCTATAAGAAGGGCTGAACAAAAGCGGTAACTTAGCCAAACAACGGTTTGCTAGGAAAGGATGGTTACAGGCTGACATGGCAATATGGGAGGCATGATATAGCAAGTGATAGGTAGCGCAGCATGGCAATAGAGCGAACAATTAGCAAAGCAAAGATAGAAGTGATTTCGAGGGGTGGTCATCTTGCCTGCAAGGTTCTCAGAGTTGTCGAAAACTTGATCCTCGTAAGCGTACTCAACAGGTTCCTCGTTCACGAACTCGTCTCCCGGCTCTACCCAAAACAAGAGCACAAGAAACGGAACCACAATCAACCACGGGAAATGCACAAGCAACATGATGCAATACGTGAATGGTATGCAAGATATGATATGCGATGCATATGCGTGCTCCGGAAGAAAAATGATAAACAAGGCATTAACTTGGCAAACCAAGCATGCCACTGGAAAGATAAGATGATTTCGGTTGAAATCGATATAAAGATCACCGGAAACGGATGCACGGTTTTGAAAATGGCAAGCAAAACAAGAATGACACGAATCTGCGATTAACAGCATGATAGCACTTAGAATGCAACAAGTAACAATGCTACAGCACTCCAACATAGCAACAAAGCATATGGCAGTAATCTACAGGAGATGCTTGACAAAAGATGAACACTGAGCTACGGCTAGATCACAACATAACAAGCTCAAACAAGCATGGAAAAAGTGCAAAAGATAACAAGTTCACAAACTTGGTGAAATTACTAGACATGGCAGAAAACAGCATCAGGTAGCAATGTTCAGAGCACGAAATCAACATGCTACAGGAACTTAACGTGGAAAAACAAGGCATGACAGTATTCTACTAAATGCATATGACAAAAGTCCCTTACTGACCATAATCCAAAAAGGAACAGAAGATATGATGGCAACCATGTAAACATAGCAAGTTTCGTTAACAGGTTTCAGACTTAGCAGAAAACAGAGCATGGCAGAAACAATAATATGAAGGCATCTTGGTGAGCTTGATGCACTCATCACAAAGCAATGCATGACAAAACAGCCATTCTACAGCAAGATGGCATGATTATGAAGGTATCCATGGCAAGAGCAAGTACATAGCATGTATGTATCAACTACAACAAGCTTGGCAAAATTGAATAACACGTAAACAATCTGCCAGAAATATTTTATAGCAAAAGTAGAGTAAGATTGAGTCATGCTATGGCACTCCATAATTGCAAACCGGGGCGCGAATGGATCTATTACAACAATATCTACAAAACATCATTACTGAACAGCTCCAAAATATGCATGGATCTCTCTGTAGCATCAAGTTTACATGGCAACAAAATAACAGCAGACAAAGACTTGGAGAAATTACTGTCCCTGAAATCAGAAACATTACGGAGCCTAGTTTGCATGCTTGTGCTAGTCACCACAGAGATTACAAAAATACATGGCATGCACCACTGGAAATATAGCATGGCATACAACAAAACACATGTAGAGCTCATGCCCATAAGATGCACAGATTAAATGATACAAAAATAACAAATCCTCAAGTTCTGATAAGTAACAGCAGATAACAGCAACTAGGACTCTTGCACAAGAGATTTGGGCATCAAGATGGACTCTAATGAACACGGTGCAAGTGAACAAAATGTAGAGCATCACGAGACGAACATTTCAATATATTACACACGCGAAACGGAGCTATATGCAGAGAGTTATGATGCTATAAACATGTGCACATGCTGTAAAAATCATATGACTTGGAGAAATCGGGGAAGGAGAGAAAAGTCAACCCGAGGTAGTTTTTCCAGATCCGATCGGGACGGGGCTCGAGGGAGCTCGCCGGAGCTCGCCGGGGTTGAGGAAGAAGGAGGGGAACGGCGGCCGGCGAGGGGGAGAAGAGGAGGGCGGCCGGAGGAGGGGCACGGTCGCCGAGGCCGCGGGCGAGCGCGCGGGGCACGGGCGACGGA
>NC_057808.1:326886117-326893831 GCF_018294505.1 Triticum aestivum | reverse complement strand
TCCGGCCGGCGGCGGACGTGTCCGGCGGCGCGGAGGAGCGGGTTAGGGTTTTGGACTGCGAATGTTTTCGAGAGGGGATGCATATATATAGCTAGAGGGAGCTAGGAGAGTCCAAATGAGGTGCGGTTTTCGCCCACACGATCGTGATCGAACGACCTAGAGCATGGAAGAGAGTTTGGTGGGTTTTGGGCTGTTTAGAGAGGGGTTTTTGCTGCAACACACAGAAGGCACATGCGGTTACCCGGTTAACCGTTGGAGTACCAAACGACCTCCAAATGGAACGAAACTTGACCGGTGGTCTACCGGTGGTATACCAAGGCCACTTGACAAGCCTCGGTCCATTCTGAGAACGTTCAACACCCGCTCATGAAAAGAAAACAAGAGGGGTGCGCCGGAGGAGGTGGGAGCGCCGGATTGCAAAACAGACAACGGGGAAAATGCTCGGATGCATGAGACGAGCACGTATGCAAATGCAATGCACATGATGACATGATATGAGATGCATGACAAGAACAAAATGCAAAACGAAAAACAAAACCCGACCACGAAGGGAATATCATATCACATGGCCGAAAATGGCAAGAGTTGGAGTTACAAATATGAAAAGTTACATCCGGGGTGTTACAGCAAGTCTCTTTACCCGTTCCGTAATGCATCATCCCGCAACTAACTCATTAGTCACATTTCTTGCAAGGCTTATCATGATGTGCATTACCGAGAGGGCCTAGAGATACCTCTCCGATACTCGGAGTGACAAATCCTTATCTCGATCTTTGCCCACCCAACAAACACCTTCGGAGACACCTGTAGAGCATCTTTATAATCACCCATTTACATTGTGATGTTTGATAGCACACAAGGTGTTCCTCCGGTATTCGGAAGTTGCATAATCTCATAGTCAAAGGAATATGTATAAGTCATGAAGAAAGCAATAGCAATAAAACTTAATGATCATTATGCTAAGCTAACGAATGCATCTTGTCCATCACATCATTCTCCTAATGATGTGATCCCGTTCATCAAATGACAACACATGTCTATGGTCAGGAAACTTAACCATCTTTGATTAACGAGCTAGTCAAGTAGAGGCATACTAGGGACACTTTGTTTTGTCTATATATTCACACATGTATCAAGTTTCCGGTTAATACAATTCTAGCATGAATAATAAAAAGTTATCATGATATAAGGAAATATAAATAACAACTTTATTATTGCCTCTAGGGCATATTTCCTTCAATGGGGTGATAAAAAATAGCACAATGCGATGCGACCCCGGGTAAATGTGTGGGGAATTTCTTTGATCGGTGAGACTTTTTAACCAATTTTTTTCAGTCCAGTTGATCCTGCCCAGAAAACTAGGTTGTGGCGTCCCTGGCGAGGGCTCGCCAAGAACGATGGCGCGTTTGTCACGATGTCGCCGGTGGAGGTGAGTCAGAGGCGAATAGCGCGCGTGCAGTGTGGGGGTCTCTAGCACCAGAATTGGGGATGGTGGTAGAGGTTTGGCTGGGGCGGCAATAACTCGGTAGAGAAGATGACTCGGGTAGGACTGGATGGCAGGCGGTTAGCTCGACATCAGTGGGTAGATCAAAGGGCAGGGCGACACATGTGGGAGGAATAAGGCGGCTGTATGGAGAGGGACTTGACTTAAATTAAACCTAGTAAATAATTGAAGCAGCAGACGGCTATTCTTAGCTCGAGCTCAAATGAGATCGGATGAACAGTAAAATTGTAAAAACTTGAAGAAAAAATCAGGTTTTTTTCTTATGACAACATTGACAAATATATGAGTGCTTGCAAAATTTCATCACGAAAACACATTCGTGGAAGTCGTGCCAAACAAAAAATAAAATCGATGCTCCAAAAATGTCATTTTCAAAAGCATTGTGGAGTGCTGATTATTATTTTTGCCACGGCTTCCACGAATATCATTTTGACACGAAAATTTGCAAGATCTCAAAACATTAGTTAAAGTTTGTGAAAAAATAATTCAGATTTTTTTTAGAATTTACTGTTCACAACGAGCTCATTTGAGCTCACAACTGGGCTAAAATTGATACAACCCAGCCCATATGACATGGCCAGCACCAGCCAACCTGGCCACCGACATGGAACACAGCGCTATAAAGAAGAAAGACATCCGCCGAGGAGTCGCGAGCGTCATCGTCATCACCAGTTGCTTCGAACGGGCGACTCCGACCCCACCATAGAGCTCCATCATCGAAGCCAACCCGCAAACAGCTGTAGAAACCATGGCGGCACATGCCAACGGATGGCCACACACGCAAGCAACCGACAACTCTGACTTTGACGACAAGCATTGCAAGGAAAAATATGCAGGACTTGTGCCGAACGTGCCCTCCGCAAACAACCATCGAGTGCCTGTCATCATCACCATCTGGACTCTCCAACGTAGCTCCGGTTTCAAAACAACCAAGCAACGAAGAGCACCTCAGACACGCCGGAAAGAACTGAGTACCGAAGCCCATGCCGCGACCCAAGCTCCTCGCGGCGCCATCATCGTTGCCAAACAGAAACTAGCGCCCGGCCCGCCTCAGCAAACCACGCAGCGAAGATGCCGGCCATCCACGATGAAGATGCCGCCATCCACCGGTCCTCCAGTCGTAGCCGGCTCCGAGACGAGGGGTCTTTCATACATGCTCCCTTTTCAGAATTAGCTCTGGTTCATTAGATTCATAGAACATCAGATATAACCAACAATCAACTAGTTAATGGGTAACCGAACCTACAAACATAAAAATGACCCTAAACTTGCTCGCTCCAAGCTTCACTTACTTTCTTTGTTGCAAGCTCTATTTTCCCATCTCCTCTATCTCTATGATCTTTATGAATTCACACATTGCATATGATGCGATGATTTTTCCCAAGGATTTTACAGTGACCAATGGGAATTTATTGCACACACTCAGACCAAAATATTGCATGGGTGTTTCCGAAAATTTGTGACTCTTTTTTCAACTTACATTTTTGACATATCGCGAGATAAATGATGCAACGATGTTGCAAGTGCGGACAGGCCTTGCTGCTCTGCTCATTTGCTCCCATCCATCCAACGGTCCTTTTCTTTTTCTGCTCCCACTTCTTTTTACGGGTTTGTGTTGTTTTTTTGCACGAAAAACTTTCAATCTATTCATCTTCAATCATGGTAGTACAACAAAGACTAGAAATAATAAAAATTACATCCAGATCCGTAAACCACCTAGCAATTGATCGATGTAGAGCAGTTGGGCGAGCAATTGATTTATCTTTTTTTTAGGGTAAGCAATTGATTTATCGATGGATGCAGAGCAGGCAACGCCGTCGATAATTCAAAACGGTGCCCACGCTCAATTGCTCCTGGTAAACAGTAAATTAAAAAACAAAGAAATTAAAAAAG
Organism: Triticum aestivum; assembly: GCF_018294505.1. Classification (NCBI taxonomy): domain Eukaryota; kingdom Viridiplantae; phylum Streptophyta; class Magnoliopsida; order Poales; family Poaceae; genus Triticum; species Triticum aestivum. Next base: position 326,890,434 of record NC_057808.1, on the reverse strand, counting down.
TCTGAATTTTTTACACATTAAAATATGAGAGAATTTTCTAGGCGCTTGCAAAATTTCAAGGTGGTCATTTGACGAGGTAGTGATGAAAAAAACAAAATTCGGTCTACACAGTGCCCATTTTGAAAGTTTCTGTGACAAGCCAAATTTATGATTTTTGCCGCGAGCTTCTCAAATATCCAAACACCTTGGAATTTGGCCCGCATCTAGAAGATTCTCTCAACTTTCATGTGTAAAACTTTCAGATTGTTTTGAATATTTTTGCCATTTTTCTTATTGTTCATCAGTAGGTGCAGCTGAGTCTGGGTGCAGAAACGCTGCACTCCAAGGACGTCCATCTAGGAAAAGGGTCGCCTTCTTTAATGCAGTTGGCCGTTCCAACGATTTTGGCAGTGGGGAGCGCGGAGCCAAGAGACAGGAGCATGGGCAGCGAAGCCCCCTCCCCACAGTAGCGCATCTACAGCCCGGATATCTCAAAACCTTTTGTAGGCTCGGATGGGCGGTCCGGTCATTGACTGACATAAAACTACCTAGATATACGCCTCATACGCACCCAAACGCTGGGGCTGACCGACACTCCTCATATCCAGCCCAAATCTGGGGTGTATATGGGAGGCCTGGGCGTGTCCGCCATGTCGGATCCGGCTGACGCTGGCCCACGCGACCCTACATATATTCTTTCTCTTTCGTTTGCTAGACCAAACCCTAGCCACTTCACTTCACTCCACACCCCCGCCAAGCTCCCTTCCGGTGATCTCCGACCTTCTCTGACATGGTGGGCAGCGCATCCGAGTCCTCCGTCACCCGATCCGTGAACTGGGATCTCATCCCACTCGACCCCGAGGAGGAGATGGCCATCTGCATTGCGCTCCGCCGTGCTCGTGAGGAGAACACCCGTCAACGGTTGGACTCGATCCGGCAAGAATCCATAGCGTCTGCCCAAATGGTGCTTGGATTTGGCATGAGACGCGTCGCTGCTGTCTCACGGAAAGCGGTGCGCTTCGTCTGGCGTCCGAACATCGTAGACGTTCAGCCCCTCTGTTGGCGCGCCGACTTGGAGGCCTTCCGTGGCCCGTCCGCCTAAGGCTATGGCGCGATGTACCACACGAGGCCGCAGTAGAAGTCGACAAGGCGGAGTCGCACTCTCCGGCACAGATACAGGTGGCTGGCAACCCCGGCCGCCACAACCGCGTTGTGGTGGACGTGTCAGCCTCCAAGCACGACGGATCCATCGTCGACCTTACATCGACTGGCGACATGCTCCGACGAGGAAGAGTAGGGCATGTGAGACGGCAGCGCCTCGAGTCCCGTGTGCCGGTGCGTGTCTCATGTCCTACTCTATCTCGACGGCGATCACACCAACACCCTGGGGGGTGCAGCCAGCCGCCGGACATGGACAAGACGGAACCGGACAAGCTCCGCTCAATATTTTCACATGCATGTAATTGTATGTATTTGAGGATTCATAATTGAGGCTCAATATTTTCACATGCATGTAGTTGTATGTATTTGAGGATTCATAATTGAGGCATTCAATCGTGTTGATAATTTGAGGTGTGATCATCACTGCCCACGGACGCTGTTGATAATTTGAGGTGTGACCGATTACTGCCCGCAGACACGTCAGGGGGCGTCCACGGGCGTTTAAGGGGTAGGATTTGGTGTATCCGATTGTAGATGCTCTTAGCAATACTTATTAGTTACTCCAAAAAAGAAGAAGACACCTATATATAGTCAAGATATCCATCCATGAAATTTGCGACGGCACCAGATGTTCATGTTGAAATTCGTACAGCTACATCACCGAACATCTATTGGGAGAATAAGAACACAGAACACAGCTGCTCCTTGTAATAAGTAAATAAAGTCAAAATCACAAATTTAGCACGAAGAACGCGCAAACCGATTACATTCCGTCGCATAAGATACACGTCCCAACATAGGTTGATGTTATCAGGATCTTGGGAAGAAGCTAAACATCATGATATTCTGAAACTTCCATCTGCAGATCTAGACCCTCACTGCTGCCATGAGTTGCTGCAAGCAGGTGGCGTGCTGGACCGCGGTGTGCTGGAAAGAGTGGCGATCTGAAAAGCCATACTCTGGAAATTCTGATTCTACATGGATGAATCGACCAGGCAGCGACTTCTTCGAAAGTGTTTCCTGCCATATGTCAAAGAAATCCACCATAATTCCCCGCAGAAAAAGAAGTCTACCAAAATTTCCCTGGACTTTTCTGTGGAAGATAGGGGATAACAGTCTACCTGCACCGAAAGCGACAACAAACTTCATGTCAGCCTTGCAAGCGCGGAAATGGTCTCAGACAAAAACCACTGAAAACTGCATTTCTTGGCAGGTTCTAGAATCTGTGTGAACCGGTGGAACTTCCTTACAGGCTGGTGCATACAATAGAATATACTAGAACTCATCTAGTTTTCCCCTTCTTCTAATTAAGAATTTGAGCTAATTACACAGACAAAGTTGCAGATCAAAACATATGTTTACAAGTTAATGAATATTTCCAAATAATGAGATGTAGAACTATTGCTAGAAAGGATATCAAGAGCCTTATTTAAAGCTCAGAAGGTGTACTTTAAAAATAAAAATCATGTAGGTGCCACAGATCATCGTCTACATGCGTTAAGTTCATCAACCTCGCCGTATATAGTCTCACAGTAAAGAATTAAAAAACGAAATAGGCCGTAGCTTTCTACTTACCGATAGAGGGTATCTCATACTAGCTTGGACATGTATAAACCCCACTGTTCAATTAGCAGGACTTGCTCAAACTCAATTACAAAATTGATTCACTACATATGTTTTGAGTCTCATCTTTTACTAACATAAGTCAAACAATCAATCAGTCCATCGATTAAGGCCAACAAGGTACAAACAAAAAATGGAAAAGAAAGAAAAATAAGAGTGGTACCTACATCATGATTCCTCTGTGTTTCAGAATTGTTAAAATAATAACAGTGATTTTTGCTTAAGCACTGGAAAATGTAAAGATCCCGGTGTAATATAATAAGCACAATATAAATAAAACAGAAGATGAAGCTTATGATAAAATATGTAGGGCAAAATGAGGGGTTGACAGAGCACAGAAGATAAATACAAGCAGCATGTACTTTATTCTCTGTTACCGATTTCTCACTTCTTATTTGAAATGCACATGTACCAAAAAAAAGAAGTGAGAAATCATTTGGCTTATTATAACCCTATCCTCCTGCAAAGCTCAGGGGTACTATATACCGCAAATTGTTTTACAATCTGAGAAAGTGCAGACAACGCCACTTATTGCAGGTTGTTTTTTCTTATATGTTTCCTGAGCTAGTAACTTTGGCAAATATGCATTTTGACGGGACGGCACTCTCCAGGTAACAATTATGCATAAATTGAATTCAGTATTCCAGTTGCCTGATTGCAACTGCAGAAACGGCCAGGTCAAAACCAGAGATGCTGATTATTCTAGCTTTGCTAAGGTGTCCAGTAGGTAAAGATGATGACACATGGATACGGAAAGGATGATGATGACACACCAATATGGAAAGGATGATCCTGACTGGGTAATTCAGAAAATATCAAACTACTGCGTCTAGCTACTAGGCCAAGTCATGCATAGAGATACTTTTCAGTAACTTCTAGTATCTCTGATTTTTCTGTTCAGCTGCCTAATGAAAAACACCAGACTGGCAATGCGAAGATAAATTTTGTAACAAAAATCACCTAACAGTCTTTATCAAAAAATGATAGAAAGGTTCACATAAACAAAATATTCGTGATGCTTATAGTTTGAATTATGTAAGTGAAGAAGATTATTAACATTAGAATTTAGATACACAAGTCATTCAATCTAAAACTGCAGCATATATGCCCAATTTGATTAAGCCTTTATGATTTTATTGGGAGGTGCATGTGATCCAAAGTCCAAGAACCCTTTATGACGCCATTGACAAGATCAGACAAAATGTCAAAATTTTAGTTTTACTGGGAATAACTTGGAATTAAAGACAAAGAGCTTGTGGTGTGAACCCGATAAGATCGTTGAAAAAAGGATTCACTGGGGTCCCATGAGTAAATATTCTTTATTTGAGTGGAAGTAATTGCTATATTAGTAGTGTCAACTATCTACTTAGTATTCAGTCAAGTACTCCCATTCCATTTAAGTGGATGTATTCAATTTACGCAGTATAGCCTCCTTTTATGTATTATTTCTAAATAGTAATTGGCGGTGTCAACAATGTGTACACTCTGGATCCGCATGCAGTTTATCTTCTCAGCCTACTTTTCAATAGATCAAGTCAGCATCTAAGATAGTCT
>NC_057808.1:326881726-326885827 GCF_018294505.1 Triticum aestivum | reverse complement strand
AGATGACGTATAAACTGAGTCATAAAGCCAATGCTTTCTAAGTCTGACCAAGTATATATATACAAAAATATGAAGATAAACGATACCAAATAAATATAATACATCCCCCATTAGATATATTTTCATAATGTATTTATTCAATATTGTAGTTGTTGCTATTTTCTTCTATATATCTGGCCAAACTTAGAAATAATTGACTTTTTGACCTAATTTATACGCCGTGTATTTGGGACAGAGGGAGTAATACACGTCGTCATCTAATTACAGCAAGGCATTGAAATATAACCTAAAGATACCTTACCTACCACTCTCTAGTCTCTATACCTCCATACCCAAAGTAGAGCTCCCCGGAGAGGAGAAAAATGGCTGCGCGGCTCTTTCTGGCCCTTCTTTTATCATTCTCCTTCCAGCTTTGCTCTTGTGCTCCCCCATGGCAGATCATGACCACTGGCTCATACATGACACCAGAAGATCGTGAGAGAATCTTTCTCATCTCACCAGATACCACCTTCTCTTGCGGCTTCCATCGAGTTGGAACAAATGCTTTCACCTTCTCCATCTGGTACACCACCGTGAAAACGGTTGTCTGGACGGCAAATCCCTACTCCACGGTCAATGGCTACTTCTCCCCAGTGAACCTTTACGGCTCCAGGATATCTCTGAAACACGATGGAAACCTGGTCCTGACAGATAACAATGGCTCAATGGTTTGGGAAAGCAAGACATCTTCAGGCAAGCACACAATTGTTTCCCTCCTCAACACTGGCAACCTTGTTATCAGTGATTCTGGTAATAATACTGTATGGCAGAGCTTTCACTCACCAACAGACACCTTGCTCCCTTGGCAAAACTTGACGAAAGACGCAAGGTTAGTCTCTGGTTACCATCACCTCTATTTTGACAACGACAATGTCTTGCGCCTATTATATGATGGCCCAGAGATTACAAGCATCTACTGGCCAAGTCCAGATTACAATGCATTTGAAAATGGACGCAATAGATATAACAGCACCAGGGTAGCATTTCTTGATGACGAGGGTAATTTTGTGTCAAGTGATGGGTTTAAAATAGAGGCTTCAGATTCAGGTTCTGGGATAAAGAGGAGGATCACAATTGATCATGATGGCAATTTCAGAATGTACAGCTTGGATGTCTCAACAGGGAATTGGGTGGTCACAGGGCAGGCGGTAATACAGATGTGCTATGTGCACGGATTATGTGGTAAGAATGGGCTTTGTGATTACTCAGGGGGCCTTAAATGTAGATGCCCTCCAGAACATGTGGTGGTTGATCCAACAGATTGGAACAAGGGATGCAAACCAGCATTCACAATTGGCAGCAATCAACCACATGAGGACTTTACATTTGTTAAGCAACCTCATGCAGACTTCTATGGCTTTGATCTGGGCTCTAATCAATCCATCTCATTTAAAACATGCAGGGGCATTTGCCTGAACAGCAGCTCATGCATATCTTTCACATACAAGGGTGGGGATGGTTGGTGTTACACTAAAGACATACTCTACAACGGTCAGGTGTACCCATATTTCCCAGGAGACAACTACATGAAAGTACCAAAGAGTTTCAACGGTTCAGCATCCTCAATCTCCAAACAAGAAAGCCTAACCTGCAGACCCAATGGTTCGGAGATTATGCTAGGATCAGCAAATATGTATGGAATGAAGAAGGACAACATAAAGTGGATATACTTATATGTCTTTATTGCAATATTGGGAGCTCTAGAGTTGTTTGTTATTGTGACAGGATGGTGCCTTTTTTTCAGAAAGAGTAACATGCCCAAATCAATGGAGGATGGATACAAGATGATAAGAAACCAGTTCAGGCGGTTTACATACAGAGAATTGAGTGAAGCAACTGGAAAATTCAAAGAAGAGATTGGGAGAGGGGGTGCTGGAATTGTTTATAGAGGAGTACTTGAAGATAAGAAAATAGTGGCAGTAAAGAAACTCACAAATGTTCAACAGGGAGAAGAGGAATTCTGGGCGGAAGTGACTCTAATTGGAAGGATCAATCACATAAATTTGGTCAGGATGATGGGATTTTGCTCAGAAGGGAAAAACAGATTATTGGTATATGAGTATGTGGAGAATGAGTCACTGGACAAGTACCTCTTTGGTGAGAGAAGTACCGAAAGTCTGCTCGGTTGGAGCCAAAGGTACAAAATCGCCTTGGGCACAGCAAGGGGTCTTGCTTATCTTCATCATGAATGCCTTGAATGGATAGTCCATTGTGACGTGAAGCCAGAAAACATACTCCTAAGTCGAGATTTCAATGCCAAAATAGCGGACTTCGGACTAGCCAAGCTTGCAAAGCGAGATAGCGCTAACTTCAATTTCACCCAAATGAGAGGCACGATGGGCTACATGGCACCAGAATGGGCACTGAATATGCCGATCAATGCGAAGGTCGATGTTTACAGCTATGGGGTTGTGCTTCTGGAAATTGTGACTGGAACTAGGGTTTCAAGTGGCATAATTGCCAACGAAAGACAAATGGGGTTTCCAGACTTTATCCAGGAGGCCAAACAGATTCTGGCTACCGAGAATATCAATGATCTTGTGGATGCAAAATTGAAGGGGCATTTCGATCTAGAGCAGGCTACTGCAATGGTGAGAATAGCTGTTTCATGCCTTGGAGACAGAAGCAAGAGGCCGACAATGGACGAAGTTCTGAAGTCTCTTATGTCATATGATGATGAAGACAACCATCCTGCCTATTCACATTGATATGAGCTGATGCAAAGATTTGGGCTATCCGCCCTGTGTGTCAACTCTGTTGATGTTACAAACCAATAGGCATAAGTAGATAAGATACAAAAAAATGTTGTGTGCGTTTGAAAGAAGCTATTGTAAAGTGTAGCAGTTTTTTGTGTTTCAAGTGCAACAAATAAACAGTACTCCCTCCGTTTCAAAATAAGTGTCGTAGTTTTAGTTCAAGGAGGGGGTGTGATGGACTAATATCTTCTTACATAAAGGCATCAAGTGTTCTCATAACAGCAATGCTTTCTTTTTATCAACAAATTTGGTCAAACTAGAGAGAAGGGGGCAACTCAGTTACATCTATGCTTCGCTTATCACGCACAATTGCACGTGGACGAAACGAATCATCTCGAGTCTACACTCTACACACACCATCTTAACGCAGACGAAAATAAACACCACATTAAGTTGGAAAAAATCTCACCTGTTTACATTGAAAGAAATTTCGTTAAACGCACCAGCTATTGCACGGTGTTTAGCTGGAATGATTTAACGATTCAGATTAAAAGTTGGTCACCCATTAGTCTGCACCGACGATTATCCAAACCAAATGTGTTGACAACGCATTGCTATAGTTAGAATCAACATCTGCTTCGTTCCAGCATTTGGTTCATTTCATAAGGAAACAGATAAAACAATCGCCGGCGAGGCAGACAAAACAGACATGACTATTTGTCAAAGGCGGAAGCATGCCGCAAAGCTAAAGCTAGTACATCACGGGAAGTAGGAAGCATTCTGCAGGAAGTTCAGGATTTAGTGGGGAATTTCTCTAGTTTCCGTTTGAGCTTCTATTGAGAGGGATGCAAATGCTGCAGCCCGTCTTTGTGTAAAAAGGCATAGGTGCTTATGGCTCAATTACATCCCTCCTTTCCTTGCTGATACTCTTCGGCAAGATTGTAATTCAGATGATTGATCAATAAAGCTCATTGAATCGCAACAAAAAAGAAAGAAAGAGCTAAAGCTAGTACATTATGGGCAGTAGCTCACTTACTAGTTGTTGCGTGCCCCTCGTCGTCGTTGGGGCACTGGCCGTGGTCTACTGCTGATAGCTGCCTCCTGGCGCTAGGGGCTCACCGGCGCTGGTCGGCCGCACCGACGAGCCGCCGCCCGCCGGAGATGTCCGCCCTGGCTCCCAAGCTTGCGCTTCCGATTGTCGGCGTCGCCTACCGGAGTTGCAGGAGCCCGACGACCGGAGCTAGCGCCTTCCGCCATCTCTCCGTCGTGGCTTGGTCCGTGCCACCGCCGGCAGTCGGTTGTCCCGTTCCAACTAGGGCTGCGGCGCCGCCGTCGTGTCGCTATATCTCGCCGTCGCGTAAGACCC
>NC_057808.1:326836357-326881412 GCF_018294505.1 Triticum aestivum | reverse complement strand
AACGTTTGGTTGCCCCACTGGCCCATTTAGGAACGGGGTCCTCTTATTCTGTGCAGTTCTCACCCACATGTGGAAAAAAAAAACCACATGTTTGCCTAAAAAGGTTCTCACCCACATGTAAAATATAGTCACCCCTAAAAAAACATTTAAAATATAGTCTTGCCCTAAAAAATGTAAAATATAGTCTCCATAAAAAAGTTGTAAAATATAGCCAAGATACACACCCATGATAGTTACTACAGCATCAGATGTTCATGTTCAAAAACATTGTACAACAACATTACCCAGCAGCATCTACTGGGAGCTAATGAGAACATAAAACACAGCTACTCGGTCCCTCAGATGACCATTACAACTTGCTATTCCTTGCAAATAAATCACGTTAACATCTCAAACATGGTAGAGGAAGGGATACTTAGCCGCGAAGAACGTACAAATTGATTACATTTCAGCACATAAGATACATGTCCTGGCATACGTTGATGTTATCATGATCTTGGGAACACGTTAAACATCATGATATTCTGAAACTTTCATCTTCAGATCTAAGCCCTCACAGCTGCCATTAGTTGTTGCAAGCAGGTAGCGTACTGAACTGCGGTGTGCTGGAAAGAGTAATGGTCTGAAAGGCCATACTCTGCAAAATTAGATTCGACATGGATGAATCGACCAGGCAGCGACTTCTTGGCGAGTGTTTCCTGCCATATGTCAAAGAAGTCTACCATAATTGCCCTGGACTTTTCGATGGAAGACAGGGGATAATACTCTACCTGCACCCAAAGCAACATAAACCTTCGTGTCAGCCTTGCAAGAGCGGAAATGATCTTGGACATAAAGCACTGAATACTGGATTTCTCAGTGGGTTCTAAAATTTGGGAACCAGTGGAACGTTTTGAAAGTAAAATCGCTACTGTAGTATTGAAAGTATCACCATTATCCATGCCACAGAAATGTTCATCTCCTTTGGTGGTAAGTTTTGCAGGTTTTGGTGCTGACTTCAAGGCCTAAGAAGGCAAGTTTTTTTTCACTGGTCAACATTTTAGATTCAACAACCTTGAGCGCTATTTTCGAAATTTCTTGTTACCAGAAATATTGGTAGGGGCCAGAACATTTTGTTAACAAGATTTGTTTCCCTGCTAACTCGAGTAACAACGGCAAAAGAAAGGCACTGATGCTTCACAAATAGAAGAGTTACAGGCAGGTCCATACAACAGAATATTCTAGAACTCATCTAGTTTTTCCCTTCTTTCAGTTAATAATTTGAACTAATTGCACAGAGAAAGGTGTGGATCATAATATATGTTTACAGGTTAATGAATATGTCGAAAAATAATGGGATGACCCTTTGAACTATTGCTAGAAAGGATATCAAAGAGCCTTACGAATTTAAAGCTCAGAAGGTGTCCTTCAAAAATAAAATCATGTAGGTGCGATAGATCATCTTCTACATGTAAGTTAATCAAGCTCAACATAGGTATATTTATCTAACTCACAACAAAGCAAAAAAAAAAGGCTGTAGATTTCTACTTATCAATAGAGGACATCCCATACTAGCCTGGCCCTGTATAGATCTAGACATCAAGAATTAGGCTGAGATTCTAGCAGCAAAACCCATTGTTATATTAACAGTACTCAGTACTTAGTCAAACTAATTACAAAATTGATCCAACGCATTTGGTCTGAGTCTCATCTTTAACTAAGAAAAGTAAACAATCAATGAGTCCATACGAATATACGATTAAGACCAACAGGGTATGACCAAAAATCGAAAAGGAAGAAAATGATAGCAATACCTCCATCATGATTCCTCTCAGTGTTTCAGTATTGTTAGGAACACATTTTCCTATCCTCAAGCAAAAATCACCCAGTTGATACTGGAATCCCTATAAACGGAAACATTGTAACATGTGAATCTAACAAACTTTTCATATGAGACAATGCAACAAACACACTGTAATATAATAAGCACAACATAAAACAAACAGAAGATGGAACTTAGGAAAAAGTATCTAGGACAAAATGAGGGGTTAACAGAGCAGAAATGATAAATATAAGCAACATCCAATGATCAGGTAAATTCTATGCAAATTTTCGTCGATCACTACTAACTGAAAGACACCCACTTCCTGAAATTAGAAGTTGAACTGGAAGCTGGTAGATGGTCTATTTTGTCACTGTTGTTTGCTTGAGAGATGTAAAACCATGCTTGGTTTAGATCTATACAGAAAATGAATTTAAGGACTGGTTCAACAATGGGGCAGTTTGATTCCTGCCTTCTGTAATTAGTTTGACTGAGCTAGTGTGAATCGCTTGAAAAAATTAGGCTGAGGTTCAACAATTAATCGCCACTGGTTCGATTAAATAAAGAAAATGGATTTTACAAACCTAAATCCTTAGGTGTGACATCAGAAGAAATCGGAAGGGGAGGGAAGGAAACAAGGGTGACCTCGAAGTTGAGGTTGACGCGGGCCTTGAAGGACTGGAGCTTCTCCATGACCTGGGAGAAGGCAGCGTCCGCCTGCAGGACGAGGCGCTGGTTGCGGAGGATAGAGAAGTAGAGCCCGGGGCGCTCGTGGAGCGCGACGCCGAGGAGCTCGCGGGGCACGTCGGGGGGCAGGTTCTGCTGCGCCCCGCCCGCGCCGTCCCGCGTCATCGGGCGGTAGAAGATGATGGAGGTCTTCCAGCGGCCGTCCTTGGTGCCGCCGAGGGACTCCGCGCAGCCGCAGGCCTCCGACAGGATCTGGGTGTTGAGCGTCACCCCAGGGTTCGGGTGCCAGTGCATCAGCCTGCGCCGGGGAAACGCGGAGACGGGGTGAGCCGGCGGCTGGGCGCCGTGGGAAGAGAGGGGGGAGGGGGAGAGGCGCGAGCACGGTACCACTTGGCGGGGGCCATGGCGGCGGGTCGGTGGAGCGCCGGCGAGGAGGGGCGACGGCGGTGTCTTGACTCTCGAGTCTTCACAGGGTGCGGGCCGCCGGGCTGGGCAATGTGAGATTCCTTCTTACACGTACATAGGCTATCTTGAACGCCAAATGCTAAATCTCACTTGCTGCCCAAAAAATGGGCCATCTTCCCTATTCTTCTAAAAAAAATTCATAAATGTCATGAACATTTTTTAGAACATGAGAACATTTTTTAACTGTCACAATTTTTTTAAATGCCACGAGCAATTTTTTTGAATGGTACAAAACATTTTCCTAGAATTACGTGAACAAATTTTTACATTGTATGAACATTTTTTTTCAATGTGATGAACAATTTTTTGTAATGATATGAACATTATTTACAAATCACTAAACAACGTATATTCGAGCCGAATCATTATCTAATCATATCAACAAACTAACTCATTTTCATAGTAACTTTTCATGCACACCACAAAAATAGCTAATTAGCTCAATATCGTTATATCATTATTATCGAATCATATTCTCTTTGATGAACTTACCAAGTCATATTCATTTGTGAACAACTATGCAATGCAACCAAACGACTTAACTACATTTCATTTTTCTTGCACAAAAAGGGCCCCCACAAGTTGTTAATTCGCCACTGGGGAATTCACACAAAACGGAAGGACTTATTCTCAACGAGAAAAGTATTGCAAGTTGATTTACATTATCATTTGTTTTTCACTACAACATTGTTGATCAAAATTGGCTTCATGCCCTAGCCTACGCAACTATACATAGCATCGCTTTTACATTTTGTGGCATCCTTTCGTGTAACAAGGTAAAATTGGATGTGATGTGGTTAGAGTACAATCATACATATGTTGGTTAAACCATATTAAAAATCTACATGGGACTAGTCCCACAAAGTAATTCCATTTAGTCTCATAGGTATTGACAAATCGAAAATGACATGGTGACATGTGTTGGACCCGGGAGACATGCCCACCAGGGCCGGAATTTGAGCCAAGCCGAGTTGGCTCTGCTCGACTCATTACTGCTTGTTAAGATAATGAGTCAGCTAGGCTTGACTCATTAATAAATTGAACTTAGATTCAAACATGGTTTGACTCATGTTGGCTCGTTTAACTCATTATAATTGTGAACAACAAAGTATATTTACATATGCAACAATCTAACATATATTTTTCTCCATAGAAAACAACAATCAACAATTTATAGCCAAAGGGAACATGTCTCACTCCACAACATGTCTCACTCCACAACTCAACACTCCAAAACTCAGGTTAGTCAACGAGTCCGGGCGAGTGGAGCCAAACTATGCGCTATTCATTTTAGCCCGCAAGTGTCGAGTTTTATTTCCAGCCCTACCTCACAAAAAAGGCCAACTCTGGTACATCTTCGATAGATGATTTCCTGATGATCCGAATGTTTTTGTTTTCAGTCTCTACCTGAAGGAAATATGCCCTAAAGGCAATAATAAAGTTGTTATTTATATTTCCTTATATCATGATAAATGCTTATTATTCATGCTAATTGTATTAACCGGAAACTTAGTACATGTGTGAATACATAGACAAAACTGAGTGTCCCTAGTATGCCTCTACTTGACTAGCTCATTAATCAAAGATGGTTAAGTTTCCGAACCATAGACATGTGTTGTCATTTGATGAACGGGATCACATCATTTAAGAATGATGTGATGGACAAGACCCATCCGTTAGCTTAGTATAATGATCGTTTAGTTTTGTTGCTATTGCTTTCTTCATAACTTATACATGTTCCTATGACTATGAGATTATGCAACTCCCGAATACCGGAGGAACACCTTGTGTGCTATCAAACGTCACAACGTAACTGGGTGATTATAAAGATGCTCTACAGGTGTCTCCGATGGTGTTAGTTGGGTTGGCATAGATCAAGATTAGGATTTGTCACTCCGTATATCGGAGAGGTATCTCTGGGCCCTCTCGGTAATGCACATCACTATAAGCCTTGCAAGCAATGTGACTAATGAGTTAGTTACGGGATGATACATTACGGAACGAGTAAAGAGACTTGCCGGTAACGAGATTGAACTAGGTATTGAGATACCGACGATCAAATCTCGGGCAAGTAACATACCGATGACAAAGGGAACAACGTATGTTGTTATGCGGTTTGACCGATAAAGATCTTCATAGAATATGTAGGAGCCAATATGAGCATCCAGGTTCCGCTATTGGTTATTGACCGGAGACGTGTCTCGGTCATGTCTACATAGTTCTCGAACCCGTAGGGTCCGCACGCTTAACGTTCGGTGACGATCGGTATTATGAGTTTATGTGTTTTGATGTACCGAAGGTGGTTCGCAGTCCCGGATATGATCACGGACATGACGAGGAGTCTCAAGATGGTCGAGACATAAAGATCTATATATTGGACGACTATATTTGGACATCGGAATGATTCCGGGTGAGATCGGGCATATACCGGTGCACTAGGAGGTTACCGGAAACCCCCGGGAGGTATATGGGCCTTATTGGGCCTTAGTGGGAGAGAGGAGAAGGGAGCAAAGGAGCCCCCCCCCCCAAACCCAATCCGAATTGGGAGGGGGGCCGGCCCCCCTTTCCTTCCTCCTTCCTCCCCCTTCCTTCTCTCCTAATCCAACTAGGGAAAGGGGGGAATCCTACTCCCGGTGGGAGTAGGACTCCCCTTGGGGCGCGCCTAGGAGGCCGGCCTCCTCCCCCTCCTCCACTCCTTTATATACGGGGGAGGGGGACACCCCATAGACACACAAGTTGATCATTGATCTCTTAGCCGTGTGCGGTGCCCCCCTCCACCATAATCCACCTCGGTCATATCATCGTAGTGCTTAGGCGAAGCCCTGCGCCGGTAGCTTCATCATCACCGTCATCACGCCGTCGTGCTGACGAAGCTCTCCCTCGACACTCTACTGGATCGTGAGTTCGTGGGACGTCACCAAGCTGAACGTGTGCAGATCGCGGAGGTGTCGTACGTTCGGTACTAGGATCGGTCGATCATGAAGACGTACGACTACATCAACCGCGTTGTCATAACGCTCCCGCTTTCGGTCTACGAGGGTACGTGGACAACACTCTCCCCTCTCGTTGCTATGCATCACCATGATCTTGCGTGTGCGTAGAATTTTTTTTGAATTTACTACATTCCCCAACAGTGGCATCCGAGCCAGGTTTATGTGTACATGTTATATGCACGAGTAGAACACAAGTGAGTTGTGGGCGATACTAGTCATACTTTGATTCAGCGGTATTGTTGGATGAAGCGGCCCGGACCGACATTATGCGTACGCTTACGTGAGACTGGTTCTACCGACGTGCTTCACACACAGGTGGCTGGCGGGTGTCAGTTTCTCCAACTTTAGTTGAATCGAGTGTGGCTACGCCTGGTCCTTGTTGAAGGTTAAAACTGCACATACTTAACAAAAAATCGTTGTGGTTTTGATGCGTAGGTAAGAACGGTTCTTGCTCAGCCCGTAGCAGCCACGTAAAACTTGCAAGGCATGTTGTGATGTGATATGGTCAAGACATGATGCTAAATTTTATTGTATGAGATGATCATGTTTTGTAACGGAGTTATCGGCAACCGGCAGGAGCCATATGGTTGTCGCTTTATTGTATGAAATGCAATCGCCATGTAATTGCTTTACTTTATCACTAAGCAGTAGCGATAGTCGTAGAAGCAATAGTTGGCGAGACGACAACGATGCTACGATGGAGATCAAGGTGTCGCGCCGGTGAAAATGGTGATCATGACGGTGCTTTGGAGATGGAGATCAAAGGCACAAGATGATGATGGCCATATCATATCACTTATATTGATTGCAAGTGATGTTTATCCTTTATGCATCTTATTTTGCTTAGTTCGGTAGTAGCATTATAAGATGATCTCTCACTAAATTTCAAGGTACAAGTGTTCTCCCTGAGTATGCACCGTTGCGAAAGATCGTGGTGCCGAGACACCACATGATGATCGGGTGTGATAAGCTCTACATTCACATACAACGGGTGCAAGCCAGTTTTGCACACGCAGAATACTCGGGTTAAACTTGATGAGCCTAGCATATGCAGATATGGCATCAGAACACTGGAGACCGAAAGGTCGAGCATGAATCATATAGAAGATATGATCAACATAGTGATGTTCACCATTGAAAACTACTCCGTCTCACGTGATGATCGGACATGGTTTAGTTGATATGGATCACGTGATCACTTAGATGATTAGAGGGATGTCTATCTAAGTGGGAGTTCTTAAGTAATATGATTAATTGAACTTTAATTTATCATGAACTTAGTCCTGGTAGTATTAGCATATCTATGTTGTAGATCAATAGCTCGTGTTTAGCTCCCCTATTTTATTTTTGATATGTTCCCAGAGAAAACTAAGTTGAAAGATGTTAGTAGCAATGATGCGGATTGGATCCGTGATCTGAGGATTATCCTCATTGCTGCACAGAAGAATTATGTCCTTGATGCACCGCTAGGTGACAGACCGATTGCAGGAGAAGATGCAAATGTTATGAACGTTTGGCAAGCTCGATATGATGACTACTTGATAGTTTAGTGCACCATGCTTTATGGCTTAGAATCGGGGCTTCAAAGACGTTTTTGAAATGCCACGGAGCATATGAGATGTTCCAAGAGTTGAAATTAGTATTTTAGACTCATGCCCATGTCGAAAGGTATGAGACCTTTGACAAGTACTTTGCCTACAAAATGGAGGAGAATAGCTCAGCTAGTGAGCATGTGCTCAGAATGTCTGAGTACTACAATCACTTGAATCAAGTGGGAGTTAATCTTCCAGATAAGATAGTGATTGAGAGAGTTCTCTAGTCACTATCACCAAGTTACTAGAACTTCGTGATGAACTATAATATGCAAGGGATAACGGAAATGATTCCCAAGCTCTTCGTGATGCTGAAATCAACGAAGGTAGAAATCAAGAAAAGCATCAAGTGTTGATGGTTGACAAGACCACTAGTTTCAATAAAAAGGGCAAAGGGAAGAAGGGGAACTTCAAAAAGAACGGCAAGCAAGTTGCTGCTCAAGTGAAGAAGCCCAAGTCTGGACCTAAGCCTAAGACTAAGTGCTTCTACTTTAAAGGGACTAGTCACTGGAAGCGGAACTGCCCCAAGTATTTGGCGGATAAGAAGGATGGCAAAGTGAACAAAGGTATATTTGATATACTTCTTATTGATGTGTACTTTACTAGTGTTTATAGCAACCCCTCAGTATTTGATACTAGTTCAGTTGCTAAGATTAGTAACTCGAAACGGGAGTTGCAGAATGAACATAGACTAGTTAAGTGTGAAGTGACGATGTGTGTTGGAAGTGGTTCCAAGATTGATATGATCATCATCACACACTTCCTATACTTTCGGGATTAGTGTTGAACCTAAATAAATGTTATTTGGTGTTTGCGTTGAGCATGAATATGATTTGATCATGTTTATTGTAATATGGTTATTTATTTAAGTCAAAGAATAATTGTTATTCTGTTTACATGAATAAAACCTGCTGTGGTCATACACCCAAGGTGCATGGTTTATTGAATCTCGATCGTAGTGATACACATATTCATAATATTGATGCCAAAAGATGCAAAGTTAATAATGATAGTGCAACTTATTTGTGGCACTGCCGTTTAGGTCATATTGGTGTAAAGCGCATGAAGAAACTCCATACTGATGGGTTTTTGGAATCACTTGATTATGAATCACTTGATGCTTGCCAACCATGCCTCGTGGGCAAGATGACTAAGACTCCGTTCTCCGGAACAATGGAGCGAGCAACTAACTTATTGGAAATAATACATACTGATGTATACGGTCCGATGAGTGTTGAGGCTCGCGGCGGGTATCGTTATTTTCTAACCTTCACAGATGATTTGAGCAGATATGGGTATATCTACTTGATGAAACATAAGTCTGAAACATTTGAAAAGTTCAAAGAATTTCAGAGTGAAGTGGAAAATCGTCGTAACAAGAAAATAAAGTTTCTACGATCTGATCGCGGAGACGAATATTTGAGTTACGAGTTTGGTCTTCATTTGAAACAATGCGGAATAGTTTCGCAACTCACGCCACCTAGAACACCACAGCGTAATGGTGTGTTCGAACGTCATAACCATACTTTATTAGATATAGTGCGATCTATGATGTCTCTTACCGATTTACCACTATCGTTTTGGGGTTATGCATTAGAGACAGCTGCATTCACGTTAAATAGGGCACCATCTAAATCCGTTGAGACGACACCATATGAACTGTGGTTTGGCAAGAAACCAAAGTTGTCGTTTCTTAAAGTTTGGGGTTGCGATGCTTATGTGAAAAAGCTTCAACCTGATAAGCTCGAACCTAAATTCGAGAAATGTGTCTTTATAGAATACCCAAAGGAGACTGTTGGGTACTCCTTCTATCACAGATCCGAAGGCAAGATATTCGTTGCTAAGAATGGATCCTTTCTAGAGAAGGAGTTTCTCTCGAAAGAAGTGAGTGGGAGGAAAGTAGAACTTGATGAGGTAATTGCACCTTCTCCCGAATTGGAAAATAGTTAATCACAGAAATCAGTTCCAGTGATTCCTACACCAATTAGTGAGGAAGCTAATGATGATGATCATGAAACTTCTGATCAAGTTACTACCGAACCTCGTAGGTCAACCAGAGTAAGATCCGCACTAGAGTAGTACGGTAATCCTATTCTGGAGGTCATGTTACTTGACCATGACGAACCAACGAACTATGAGGAAGTGATGATGAGCCCAGATTCCACGAAATGGCTTAAGGCCATGAAATCTGAGATGGGATCCATGTATGAGAACAAAGTATGGACTTTGATTGACTTGCCCGATGATCGGCAAGCCATTGAGAATAAATGGATCTTCAAAAGGAAGACGGACGTTGATAGTAGTGTTACTATCTACAAAGCTCGAATTGTCGAAAAAGGTTTTCGACAAGTTCAAAGTGTTGACTACGATAAGATTTTCTCACTCGTAGCGATGCTTAAGTCAGTCCGAATCATGTTAGCAATTGCCACATTTTATGAAATCTGGCAAATGGATGTCAAAACTACATTCCTTAACGGAAATCTTAAAGAAGAATTGTATATGATACAACAAGAAGGTTTTGTCGATCCAAAAGGTGCTAACAAAGTGTGCAAGCTCCAGCAATCCATTTATGGACTGGTGCAAGCCTCTCGGAGTTGGAATATACGCTTTGATAGTGTGATCAAAGCATATGGTTTTATACAGACTTTTGGAGAAGTCTGTATTTACAAGAAAGTGAGTGGGAGCACTACAGCCTTTCTGATAAGTATATGTAAATGACATATTGTCAATTGGAAATGATGTAGAATTTTCTGGAAAGCATAAAGGAGCGTTTGAAAGGAGTTTTTCAAAGAAAGACCTCGGTGAAGCTGCTTACATATTGAGCATCAAGATCTATAGAGATAGATCAAGACGCTTGATAAGTTTTTTCAATGAGTACATACCTTGACAAGTTTTTGAAGTAGTTCAAAATGGAACAGTCAAAGAAAGAGTTCTTGCCTGTGTTGCAAGGTGTGAAGTTGAGTAAGACTCAATGCCCGACCACGGCAGAAAATAGAAAGAGAATGAAAGTCATTCTCTATGCCTCAGCCATAGGTTCTATAAAGTATGCCATGCTGTGTACCAGACCTATTGTATACCCTGCCCTGAGTTTGGCAAGGAAGTACAATTTTGATCTAGGAGTAGATCACTAGACATCGGTCAAAAATTATCCTTAGAGGACTAAGGAAATATTTCTCGGTTATGGAGGTGATAAGGAGTTCGTCATAAAGAGTTACGTCGATGCAAGCTTTGACACCGATCTGGATGAATCTAAGTCACAATCCAGATACATATTGAAAGTGGGAGCAATTAGCTAAAGTAGCTCCGTGCAGAGCATTGTAGACATAGAAATTTGCAAAATACATACAGATCTGAATTTGACAGACTCGCTGACTAAACTTCTCTCACAAGCAAAACATGACCACACCTTAGTACTCTTTGAGTGTTAATCACATGGCGATGTGAACTAGATTACTGACTCTAGTAAACCCTTTGAGTGTTGGTTGAGGGAGTCCTGGATTTAGGGGTCCTCGGGCATCCGGACTATGGTACGTGGGCCAGACTGATGGGCTGTGAAGATACAAGACCGAAGACTCTCTCCCGTGTTCGGATAGGACTCTCCTTGGCGTGGAAGGCAAGCTTGGCGTCCTGATATGAAGATTCCTTTCTCTGTAACCGACTTTGTACAACCCTAGTCCCCTCCGGTGTCTATATAAACCGGAGGGCTTAGTCCGTAGAGGCAAGAAGAAGAATCATAGTCATACAGGCTAGACTCTTAGGGTTTTAGCCATTACGATCTTGAGGTAGATCAACTCTTGTAATACTCATATTCATCAAGATTAATCAAGCAGGAAGTAGGGTATTACCTCCATAGAGAGGGCCCGGACCTGGGTAAACATCGTGTCCCCCGTCTCCTGTTACCATCGACCTTAGACGCACAGTTCGGGACCCCCTACCCGAGATCCGCCGCTTTCATTCAGAGTTCTGTTGCCTCGTCGTCAAGAGGTTCGATGGCCCCATCAATCATCTACAACAATGTTGTTCAGGGAGAAGTCTTCCTTCCCGGACAGATCTTCGTATTCGGCGGCTTCGCACTGCGGGCCAACTCGTTTGGCCATCTAGAGCAGATCGACAGCTACGACCCTAGCCATCAGGTCAGATTTGGAAGCCTAAACTACGTCGCGGATATCCGCGGAGACTTGATCTTCGACGGATTCGAGACCACGGTAGCCGCTCCCTGTCACCGCGATGAGCATGACTTAAATCTGTCATCGGACCATACCCAGGCGTTAGCGCCTGTAACTGCTCTGGCCCTAGATCCGGAGCAGATCGCATCATCCGAGGACGGGAGGCTCAACCCCGCCACGGAAGTAGCAGACTCAGCGGCGTCGGAGCCGCACACAGACCCAACCTCGAGTGGGATCTGTGTCACGGAAACCTCGCCCTCGTTTCCGGCTACAGGTTCCGAACCATGTGCGTCCGCGCACGTCGAGCTTGATCAGGCATCGATCGTCAAATTCAGCTCCGCGGACATCTTCCGGCACTCGCCTTTAGGCAACGTGCTAAACTCATTAAAAACACTCTCCTTAGCGGGCGACTCACAGCCGAATTATATCCGGTCCGAACTGGAGGCTGATGACGGGGAATTTCTCTTCCCACCCACCGCCCACTTCATAGCCAC
Organism: Triticum aestivum; assembly: GCF_018294505.1. Taxonomy (NCBI): domain Eukaryota; kingdom Viridiplantae; phylum Streptophyta; class Magnoliopsida; order Poales; family Poaceae; genus Triticum; species Triticum aestivum. The sequence continues at coordinate 326,869,214 of NC_057808.1, read as the reverse complement.
TGTCGAAGACCTAACCGACATGCTCGATTACGGCTCCGAAGACATCGACGGTATGGACGACAATGCCGGAGAAGAGGAGGCCCAAAACCCGCCGTTTACTGGACGTTGGACGACCACTTCCTCGTACGACGTATACATGGTGGACACATCTAAAGAGAACAATGGCCACAACGAGAAGGATCCAGTCGAGGATAAACCTCCTGAGACACAGCCAAAACGCCGACGTCAGCGGCGCCGCTCTAAGTCACGTCGTGGAAAAGACAGCGATACCGGCACAAGAGAAAACAATACTCCGAACGATGCCAAAGACAATGAAGACCCCGTTGAGACAACTTCCGAACAGGACGAACGGGAAGACGGGCAAGTTAGCCCTGATGAACAGGCCATACACGAAGATTCGGAGGACAGTAATTATCTTCTTCTCTCCGAGGACGAGGTGAGCCTTGGCAATGAGGATTTTATCATTCCTGAGGAACCTCTCGAGCAAGAGCACTTTAAGCGCCGGCTAATAGCCACTGCAAGGAGCCTGAAAAAGAAGCAGCAGCAGCTTCAAACTGATCAAGACCTGCTCAACGATAGATGGACTGTTGTCCTAGCAGCCGAGGAATACGGCCTCAAGCGCCCAGCAAAAAGTTACCCGAAGCACAAATTGCTACCTCAGTTCGATGATGAGGCACTGGAGCCCGTACCATCATCGCGCAATGCGGCTGACCGACCACCACGTGGTCGGGATAAAGCGGCAACTCAAGCCGAACACCAGCCCGCCCCACCTCACCGTAAAGGCCGAGATAAAATAGCTCGAGGACATACATATGACCTGCGGCAGGACTTGGAAAGTAGAGCAGGTCAGAACAGATCGATCTATGGATCACGGGGACGTGCCCCAACACGCGACAACGGCTACGTAGCCGGACGCAATAATCATACTCACGCCCGGGCCGAGAACCGCAGACGGACTCCATCCGAGCTACATCGTGACGTGGCCCGATATAGAGGCGCCGCACACCCCCTTTGCTTCACTGACGAGGTAATGGAGCACGAAGTCCCAGAAGGGTTTAAACTCGTAAACATCGAATCATATGATGGGACAACAGACCCTGCGGTATGGATCGAGGATTTTCTTCTTCACATTCATATGGCCCGCGGCGATGATCTCCATGCCATCAAATACCTCCCACTAAAACTCAAAGGACCAGCCCGGGACTGGTTGAACAGTCTGCCCAAAAACTCCATCGGCAGCTGGGAGGACTTGGAAGAGGCCTTCCTTGACAACTTCCAAGGAACATATGTTCGACCTCCGGATGCCGACGACTTAAGTCACATAATTCAACAGCCCGGAGAGTCAGCCAGGAAACTCTGGACTAGGTTCTTAACCAAAAAGAACCAGATCATCGACTGTCCGGATGCCGAAGCCCTGGCGGCCTTTAAACACAACATCCAGGACGAATGGCTCGCCCGACACCTCGACCAAGAAAAGCCGAAGTCCATGGTAGCCCTTACGGCACTTATGACCCGCTATTGCGTGGGCGAAGATAGCTGGCTAGACCGTAGCAATAACTATGCAAGCGAACCTGGCACTACGGAAGCAGGAAATAGCAACGGCAAGCCCTGACGCAACAGACACAAGCGTCGAAACAACAGTGATAATACTGACGACATGGCGGTCAATGCCGGATTCAGTGGCTCCAAGTCCGGCCAGCGGAAGAAGCCGTTCAAAAGGAACAACTCGGGCTCATCCAGCTTGGACCGCATACTTGATCGCCCATGCCAGATACACGACACCCCCGACAAACCAGCTAATCATACCAACAGAGACTGTTGGGTCTTTAAATAGGCCGACAAGTTAAATGCCGAGAACAAGGAGAAAGGGTCGCAAAGCGAGGACGATGAAGAGGAGCCCCACCCACCGAACACAGGGGGACAGAAGAAGTTTCCCCCTCAGGTCAAAACGGTGAACATGATATACGCTACCCACATCCCCAAGAGGGAGCGCAAGCGCGCGCTCAGGGACGTCTACGCGATGGAGCCAGTCGCCCCAAAGTTCAACCCATGGTCTTCCTGTCCGATCACTTTCGATCGCAGGGACCATCCGACCAGTATCCGTCATGGCAGTTCAGCCGCACTGGTCCTCGACCCAATCATTGATGGATTCCACCTCGCCCGAGTCCTCATGGACGGTGGTAGCAGCCTGAAACTGCTCTATCAGGATACAGCGCGCAAAATGGGCATTAATCCCTCAAGAATTAAGCCCACAAAGACTACCTTTAAAGGAGTCATACCAGGTGTAGAGGCCCGCTGTACGGGCTCAATCACACTAGAGGTTGTCTTTGGATCCCCGGACAACTTCCGAAGCAAAGAGCTGATCTTCGATATCGTCCCCTTTCGCAGTGGCTATCACGCACTGCTTGGACGAACCGCATTTGCTCGATTCAACGCGGTGCCACACTACCGCTTATCTCAAGCTCAAGATGCCCGGACCACGCGGCATCATAACAGTCAATGGAAACACGGAACGCTCCCTCCGTACCGAGGAGCACACCGCTGCTTTGGCAGCAGAAGTACAGAGCAGCCTTCTCAAGCAGAACCTTAATTCGGCGGTTGAACTCCCGGACACTGTCAAATGAGTCCGGACTACTCTGCAGCAGGACAGCCCAGCTCGTCAAGAGCTCGACTAGCAATTCGGCCTCCATCCCAATCCCGAACAAGCAGTGGTGTTTGCACCACGCGTACATAACTACACACTCAAAATACCATGGACATAGATGGAGGCTTAACCAGATTGTGATCCATAATACGGCTCGACCCCTCCCTGGACACACATACTTTCACTTTCACTTTTTTATCCTTTTCAAGTTTCTTTTCCACAGGCTTTTTCTGACAACCTGATCATCGGTCCTCTCGACATGATAGATACACCAAGATGGCAAGAAGCACTGACGTATAAGGGAATTTCTAGGTGGTCTCTTTAACGATCACTCTACCTGTTTTTAGGACCCGCATGCAGCTCTCCCTTGGTTGTGGCATGTTAAATGGCCTTGTTGCTTATTGCACTACTTGTACAAATACGCTTTGACGTATTAATCAAACTATAATGGAAACAGTTTGCGGCCCAACTTCTGCGGCACCAGCTTACTACCCCCTTTTCCTTTTTTTTGATATTCTTATCAAATTGCATCATACATTTTGGTACACTTTAAATCTGCCAGAGGCTTCATTGCGACCCATAATACGGCAACAAAGTCCGAACACTTTTACAGTATAGTTCGACACCCCGAATTTAGCATTATATGCATTGGCTCTGAATCATGTCTTTGGTTAATAGTTGGGTTGCCCGACTCGTGTGCTTACTACCTTACGTTCCGCTATATCGGCTAGGGTAGTAACGGGAGAACTACTGCGATTGTGTCCTGGTTTGTCCGGATGAGCACCTCAGTAGAGAAAGCCGAAAACTGACTGTCATGATGCGGCGTGAGCCGGTCAGCTCTTCGGAGGTCTCAAATCTTTAGCGATTTTTTCGCATTACGCGATGAATCGGCTCTTACCCGATCAGGTGTTTACAGCACCCTAGTTCGGATACTAGGGGCCGCGCCTAAATTTTCATTGTCAAACTCCTATGTCTAAGTGAGGGAGATAAAGCCACATAGTCCAATTGCCTGGTTCGTTGTGCTAAACACCTCCTTCAAGGACCAAACAATTGGATCAAGAGTGTTTAGCTTCCATCCCGAACACCCCCATACTACTTACGTGGGGGCTGAAGCCAACGACTGGCCAACTCTCAAAATTTCATAAACACGGCCGCACAAGAGGTAAAATATTAACAAGCATTATATTACATAGTCGAACTTGTTTCATAATATAGGGCGAGACAACATAAATGTATTCATTCAAAGATTACATTTTTTGCACATTGCTCTGCTACAATGCGGGATCCCTCCAGGACATCCCTAAAATATCGCTCGGGCATGCGGTGCTCCTTGCCCTCGGGCGGTCCCTCGGTCGCGAGCTTAACGGCATTCATCTTCGCCAACTGCACTTTGACACGGGCGAAGGCCATCCACGCACCTTCGATACAGACCGACCGCTTGATGGCGTCAAGCCGAGGGCAGGCATTGAACAGCCGCTTCATGAGACCGAAATAGCTGCTGGGTATGGCTTCGGCAGGCCACAGCCAGATTATTAAGTCCTTCATGGCCAGTTCGGCCACCCTATGCAGTTCGACCAACTATTTTAGCTGATTGCTAAAGGGCACCGGATGTTCTAGCGCAAGGTATTGCGACCAGAACAGCTTCTCCATTGAGCTCCCCTCTTCGGCTCGGAAGAATTCAGCAGCATCAGAAACGCTGTGCGGCAGATCCGCAAACGCCCCTGGAGAACTCCAAATCCGGGTTAGTAAGAGACACCTCTTCTTCACATACTTGCTTTGCATAATAAAAGCCTTACCCGCCGCGATTTTCTTGGCCTCCTGGATTTCCTGGAGGGCGCCCTGGGCTTCAACCCGGGCCTCTTGTGCGCTCTGGCGAGCCTCGGCGAGTTTTGTCTCTTGTTCAGCAATATCGTGCTCCAAGGACTCGCACTTCTTGACGGCGTCCTGGAGCTCCTGCTGGACCTCACAAACCCTGGCCTCGTGTTTTTCACGGGCGGCTCGCTCCTTTGCCGTTTTCTTTTTGGCCTCAGCCAACGCTTTCTTGAGGGTTTCCACCTCAGTATCCGCTCCTACAAATATCATGGTGCTACCTCTTGAGCATTGTGTTGGTTTTCCCTTGAAGAGGAAAGGGTGATGCAGTAAAGTAGCGTAAGTATTTCCCTCAGTTTTTGAGAACCAAGGTATCAATCCAGTAGGAGACCACGCTCGAGTCCCACACACCTACACAAACAAATAAGAACCTCGCAACCAACGCGATAAAGGGGTTGTCAATCCCTTCACGGTCACTTACGAGAGTGAGATCTAATAGATATGATAAGATAATATTTTTGGTATTTTTATGATAAAGAGAAATAAATATGCAAAGTAAAATAAACGACAATAGAAATAGCTAAGTGTTGGAAGATTAATATGATGGAAAATAGACCCGGGGGGCCATAGGTTTCACTAGTGGCTTCTCTCAAGATAGCATAAGTATTACGGTGGGTAAACGAATTACTGTCGAGCAATTGATAGAATTGACCATAGTTATGAGAATATCTAGGTATGATCATGTATATAGGCATCACGTCCGTGACAAGTAGACCGACTCCTACCTGCATCTACTACTATTACTCCACACATCGACCGCTATCCAGCATGCATCTAGAGTATTAAGTTCATAAGAACAGAGTAATGCTTTAAGCAATATGGCATGATGTAGAGGGATAAACTCATGCAATATGATATAAACCCCATCTTGTTATCCTCGATGGCAACAATACAATACATGCCTTGCTGCCCCTGCTGTCACTGGGAAAGGACACCGCAAGATTGAACCCAAAGCTAAGCACTTCTCCCATTGCAAGAAAGATCAATCTAGTAGGCCAAACCAAACTGATAATTCGAAGAGAATTGCAAAGATAACCAATCATACATAAAAGAATTCAGAGGAGATTCAAATATTGTTCATAGATAAACTTGATCATAAACCCACAATTCATCGGGTCTCGACAAACACACCGCAAAAGAAGAGTTACATCAAATAGATCTCCACAAGAGAGGGGGAGAACATTGTATTGAGATCGAAAAAGAGAGAAGAAGCCATCTAGCTAATAACTATGGACCCGAAGGTCTGAGGTAAACTACTCACGCATCATTGGAGAGGCTATGGTGTTGATGTAGAAGCCCTCCGTGATCGATGCCCCCTCCGGCGGAGCTCCGGAAAAGGCCCCAAGATGGGATCTCACGGGTACAGAAGGTTGCGGCGGTGGAATTAGGTTTTTGGCTCCATATGTGGTAGTTTGGGGGTACGTAGGTATATATAGGAGGAAGAAGTACGTCGGTGGAGCAACATGGGGCCCACGAGGGTGGAGGGCGCGCCTAGGAGGGTAGGCGCACCCCCCTACCTCGTGCCCTCCTGGTTGATGTCTTGACGTAGGGTCCAAGTCCTCTGGATCACGTTCGTTCCGAAATCACGTTCCCGAAGGTTTCATTCCGTTTGGACTCCGTTTGATATTCTTTTTCTGCGAAACTCTGAAATAGGCAAAAAACAACAATTCTGGGTTGGGACTCCGGTTAATAGGTTAGTCCCAAAAATTATAAAAGTGTATAATAAAGCCCAATAATGTCCAAAACAAAATATAATATAGCATGGAACAATAAAAAATTATAGATACGTTGGAGACGTATCAGCCCCATTGAGCCATCAAATCCCAAGTACTGGCTGACTTTGTCGCCGAATGGACAAAGGCCGAACTCCCTAAAGAGTACGGCACATATTCCAATTGGGTTATGTATTTTGACGGTTCCAAAATGTTGGCGGTGCTGGGAGCGGGTGTCGTGTTAACGTCCCCCACTGGAGATGTCGTCCAGTATGTACTCCAAATATTGTACACAGACTCCAACAACGCAGCCTAATACGAGGCATTATTGCACGGTCTTCGGATAGCCGTATCCATGGGCATACAACGCCCGGAGGTGCGCGGGGACTCAAACCTCGCAATATCTCAAATAAACGGAGACTTTGATGCCAAAGATCCAAAGATGGCAGCTTATCGCAATGCCGTCTTACAAATGTCGGCTCAGTTCGAGGGGCTTGAATTTCATCACGTCGCCCGAGAAAGTAACCAGGCGGCGGACGTCCTTGCTTGCATTGGCGCTAAACGCGACCCCGTCCCACCTAACATCTTCCTGGAAAGGCTTTTTAAGCCATCCGTGGTGTGGCAAGGGGAGGGCGGCAACAACAGTCCAGATCCGAATTCAACTCCAAATCCCGAACACACCGATAGTATCGGGGGCTCAGTCACCGAAGTAACACCGTCGGCGCATCTCATCATGGCAGTAATTTCTCCATGGACCGAACCTTTCTTGGCCTACATTAATAGGAAGGAGCTCTCCGAAGACCAGAATGAGGCTCGCCGCATTGTCCGGCGCTCGAAGGCCTACAAGGTTCATGACGGAGAGCTCTACAAGAAAAGTACCACCGGAGTACTTCAAAGATGTATCTCCGAAGAAGAGGGGCAGCAGCTTCTAGCGGAAATTCACGCCGGCCTCGGTGAACACCATGCCGCAGCTCGGGCTCTTGTTAGCAAGGCCTTCCGTACTGGGTTTTATTGGCCGACAGCCCGAGCAGACGCACAGGACCTCGTCCAACACTGCGTCGCATGCCAACTCTTCGCCAACCAAAGCCACATGCCCCCAACTGCCTTGCAGACTATCCCCATCACTTGGCCTTTCGCGGTCTGGGGACTGTATAGGGTTGGACCCCTTAAAGGGGGAAGCCATAAGAAAAAATATATGCTGGTTATGGTGGACAAATTCACTAAGTGGATAGAGGCTAAACCGGTCAAAACGGCTGAGTCCGGCCCGGTGATAGACTTCATATCCGGTGTTGTGCACCGTTATGGTGTCCCACACAACATCATCACTGACAACGACTCTAATTTCACAGCCGACGAGGTAAAAACCTGGTGTACTAATCTGGGTATTAAACTCGATTACGCCTCCGTCTACCACCCATAAACCAACGGTCAAGTCGAACGAGCCAACGGTCTTATTATGAGCGGCATCAAGCCCAGACTAGTGCGGTCTTTGAAACAATCAGACAAACACTGGGTTGAGGAGCTCGACTCCGTACTCTGGGGGCTGCGGACCACGCCCAACCGTACTACCGGATACACACCTTTCTTCATGGTGTATGGCGCAGAGGCCGTATTGCCCTGCGATATTATTCACGACTCACCTCGAGTGCATATGTACGAAGAGAGAGAAGCCGAGCTTGATCGGCAGGACAGCCTAGATGCCCTGGAGGAGGAACGCGATGTCGCAAAAGCCCGTTCAGCATTTTACCAACAGCATGCTCGAAGATATCAAAGCAGAGAAGTACGGGCCAAGACTTACAACGTTGGCGAACTCGTTCTACGCCTGCCGGAGAAGAAAAAGGACAAACTCAAGCCCAAATGGGAGGGTCCCTTCATAATTGACGAAGTTCTCACCGGAGGAGCGTACCGTCTTCGCGATGCATCAGACAATCGCCTCGAGCCGAACCCCTGGAACGCGGTGATACGTCCATTTTGCATCATGCTTTTATATCGATATTTATTGCATTATGGGCTGTTATTACACATTATGTCACAATACTTATGCCTATTCTCTCTTACTTTACAAGGTTTACATAAGGAGGGAGAATGCCGGCAGCTGGAATTCTGGGCTGGAAAAGGAGCAAATATTAGAGACCTATTCTGCACAACTCCAAAAGTCCTGAAACTCAACGAAAGTTATTTTTGGAAATAATAAAAAATATTGAGTGGAAGAAATACGTCAGGGGGGCCTCCACCTGTCCACGAGGGTGGGGGGCGCGCCCTACCCCCCTGGGCGCGCCCCCTGCCTCCTGGGCCCCCTGTTGGCCCTCCGGTGCCCATCTTCTGCTATATGAAGTCTTTCGTCTGAAGAAAAATCATAAGCAAGCTTTCGGGACGAGACTCCGCTGCCACGAGGCGGAACCTTGGCGGAACCAATCTAGGGCTCCGGCACAGCTGTTCTACCGAGGACACTTCCCTCCGGGAGGGGGAAATCATCGCCATCGTCATCACCAACGCTCCTCTCATCGGGAGAGGGCAATCTCCATCAACATCTTCACCAGCACCATCTCCTCTCAAACCCTAGTTCATCTCTTGTATCCAATTCTTGTCCAATAGTCTAGGATTCGTACCTGTAGGTTGCTAGTAGTGTTGATTACTCCTTGTAGTTGATGCTAGTTGGTTTATTTGGTGGAAGATCATATGTTCAGATCCTATATGCATATTAATACTCCTCTGATTATGAACATGAATATGCTTTGTGAGTAGTTACGTTTGTTGCTAAGGACATGGGAGAAGTCTTGCTATAGTAGTCATGTGAATTTGGTATTCGTTCGATATTTTGATGAGATGTATGTTGTCTATCCTCTAGTGGTGTTATGTGAACGTCGACTACATAACACTTCACCATTATTTGGGCCTAGAGGAAGGCATTGGGAAGTAATAAGTAGATGATGGGTTGCTAGAGTGATAGAAGCTTAAACCCTAGTTTATGCGTTGCTTCGTAAGGGGCTGATTTGGATCCATATGTTTCATGCTATGGTTAGGTTTACCTTAATACTTTTGTTGTAGTTGCGGATGCTTGCAATAGAGGTTAATCATAAGTGGGATGCTTGTTCAAGTAAGGACAGCACCCAAGCACCGGTCCACCCACATATCAAATTATCAAAGTACCGAACGCGAATCATATGAACGTGATGAAAACTAGCTTGACGATAATTCCCATGTGTCCTCGGGAGCGTTTTCCTTTATATAAGAGTTTGTCCAGGCTCGTCCTTTGCTACAAAAAGGATTGGGCCACCTTGCTGCACTTTATGTACTTTTGTTACTTGCTGCTCGTTACAAATTATCTTATCACAAAACTATTTGTTACCTATAATTTCAGTGCTTGCAGAGAATACCTTGCTGAAAACCGCTTATCATTTCCTTCTGCTCCTCGTTGGGTTCGACACTCTTACTTATCGAAAGGACTACAATAGATCCCCTATACTTGTGGGTCATCAAGACTCTTTTCTGGCGCCGTTGCCGGGGAGTGAAGCGCCTTTGGTAGGTGGAATTTGGTAAGGAAAAATTTATATAGTGTGCTGAAATTTACTTTCACTTGTTACTATGGAAAGTAATCCTCTGAGGGGCTTTTTCGGGGTATCTTCACCCCGACCAGTAGAGCAAAGAGTTGCTCCTCAACCTACTGAACCTACTGAAAATGAAAATGTCTACTTTGAGATTCCTTCGGGTATGTTAGAAAAACTGCTAGCTAATCCTTTTGCAGGAGACGGAACAAAGCATCCTGATGAGCACCTAATATATGTGGATGAAGTTTGTGGATTATTTAAGCTTGCAGGTATACCCGGTGATTTTATTAAGAAGAAGGTCTTCCCTTTATCTTTGAAGGGATATGCATTGACATGGTATAGGCTATGTGATGATACGGGATCATGTAACTACAAACGATTGAAATTGGAATTTCATCAGAAATTTTATCCTATGCATCTTGTTCATCGTGATCGCAATTATATATATAATTTTTGGCCTCGCGAAGGAGAAAGCATCGCTCAAGCTTGGGGGAGGCTTAAATCAATGTTATATTCATGCCCCAATCATGAGCTTCCAAGAGAAATAATTATTCAAAGTTTTTATGCTCGGCTTTCTGATAACAATCGCACCATGCTCGATACTTCTTGTGCTGGCTCTTTTATGATGAAGACTATTGAATTCAAATGGGATTTATGGGATAGAATTAAACGCAACTCTGAAGATTGGGACCTCGACGAAGGTAAGGAGTCAGGTATGACACCTAAGTTTGATTGTGTTAAATCTTTTATGGATACCGATGTTTTCCGTAAATTTAGCACTAAATATGGACTTGACTCTGAGATAGTAGCTTCTTTTTGTGAATCTTTTGCTGCTCATATTGATCTCCCTAAGGAGAAGTGGTTTAAATATCATCCTCCCATAGAAGTAAAAGTAGCTGCACCTATTAAAGTTGAAGAAAAGACTATCACTTATAATGATCCTATTGTTCCTACTTCTTATGTTGAGAAACCACCTATCCCTGTTAGGATAAAGGATCATGCTAAAGCTTCAACTGTGGTCCGTAAAAGCAATATTAGAACTTATACACCTCCTAAGAAAATTAAAGTTGAACCTAATATTGATATTGTTAAAGATCTCTTGGCTGATAATATTGATGGGCATGTTATTTATTTCCGTGAAGAGACTGCTAGAATTGCTAAACCTTATGCTAAAGATAAACATAGACCTGTGGTAGGCATGCCTATTATTTCTGTTAAAATAGGAGATCATTGTTATCATGGCTTATGTGACATGGGTGCTAGTGCTAGTGCAATACCTATTGACTTATACAAAGAAATTATGCATGATATTGCACCTACTGAGTTAGAAGATATTGATGTCACAATTAAACTTGCCAACAGGGATACTATTTCACCAATGGGAATTGTTAGAGATGTTGAAGTCTTATGTGGGAAAACTAAATATCCTGCTGATTTTCTTGTTCTTGGTTCCCCACAAGATAGCTTTTGCCCCATTATATTTGGTAGACCCTTCTTGAATACTGTTAATGCTAAGATAGACTGCAAAAAGGATGTTGTTACTATTGGTTTGGGTGATATGTCTCATGAGTTCAACTTTTCTAAATTTAGTAGACAACACCGTGAAGAGGAATTGCCTAGTAAGGATGAAATAATTGGTCTTGCTTCTATTGCCGTACCTCCTAGTGATCCTTTAGAACAATATTTGCTAGACCATGAAAATGATATGTTTATGAATGAAAGAAGGGAAATAGATGAAGTATTCTTTAAACAGGAACCTATCCTGAAACACAATTTGCCTGTTGAAATCCTAGGGGATCCTCCTCCACCCAAGGGTGATCCCGTGTTTGAGCTTAAACCGTTACCTGATACTCTTAAATATGCTTATCTTGATGAAAAGAAGATATATCTTGTTATTATTGGTGCTAACCTTTCAGAGCATGAAGAAGAGAGATTATTGAAAACTCTGAAGAAGCACCGCGCTGCTATTGGATATACTCTTGATGATCTTAAGGGCATTAGTCCCACTCTATGTCAACATAAAATAAATTTGGAGAAAGATGCCAAACCAGTTCGTGATCATCAACGACGGCTGAATCCTAAGATGAAAGAAGTGGTAAGAAAGGAAATACTAAAGCTCCTTGAGGCAGGTATAATTTATCCCATTGCTGATAGTCAGTGGGTAAGTCCTGTCCATTGTGTCCCTGAGAAGGGAGGTATTATTGTCGTTCCTAATGATAAAGATGAATTGACTCCGCAAAGAATTATTACAGGTTATAGGATGGTAATTGATTTCCGCAAATTAAATAAGGCTACTAAAAAGGATCATTACCCCTTACCTTTTATTGATCAAATGCTAGAAAGATTATCCAAACATACACATTTTTTCTTTTTAGATGGTTATTCTGGTTTCTCTCAAATACCTGTGTCAGCCGATGATCAATCAAAGACCACTTTTACTTGCCCTTTCGGTACTTTTGCTTATAGACGTATGCCTTTTGGTTTATGTAATGCACCTGCTACCTTTCAAATATGCATGATGGCTATATTCTCTAACTTTTGTGAAAAGATTTGTGAGGTTTTCATGGACGACTTCTCCGTTTATGGATCCTCTTTTGATGATTGCTTGAGCAACCTTGATCGAGTTTTGCAAAGATGTGAAGAAACTAACCTTGTCTTGAATTGGGAAAAGTGCCACTTTATGGTTAATGAAGGTATTGTCTCGGGGCATAAAGTTTCTGAAAGAGGTATTGAAGTTGATAAAGCTAAGGTTGATGCTATTGAAAAGATGCCATGTCCCAAGGACATCAAAGGTATAAGAAGTTTCCTTGGTCACGCCGGTTTTTATAGGAGGTTCATTAAGGACTTCTCAAAAATTTCTCAGCCTCTAACTAATCTATTACAAGAAGATATACCATTTGTCTTTGATGATGATTGTGTAGAAGCATTTGAAATACTTAAGAAAGCATTGATCTCTGCACCTATTGTTCAGCCACCTGATTGGAATTTACCCTTTGAAATTATGTGTGATGTTAGTGATTATGCTGTAGGTGTTGTTCTAGGGCAAAGAGTTGATAACATATTAAATGTTATCCAATATGCTAGTAAAACTCTAGACAATGCTCAAAGAAATTATGCTACTACTGAAAAGGAATTCTTAGCAGTCGTATTTGCCCGTGATAAGTTCAGACCTTATATTGTTGATTCTAAAGTAACTATTCACACGGATCATGCTGCTATTAAATATCTTATGGAAAAGAAAGATGCTAAACCTAGACTTATTAGGTGGGTTCTCTTGCTACAAGAATTTGATTTGCATATTATTGATAGAAAGGGAGCTGAGAACCCCGTTGCGGACAACTTGTCTAGGTTAGAAAATGTTCTTTATGACCCACTACCTATTGATGATAGCTTTCCGGATGAACAATTAAATGTCATAAATACTTCTCGTACTGCTCCATGGTATGCTGATTATGCTAATTACATCGTTGCTAAATTTATACCACCTTGTTTCACATACCAGCAAAAGAAAAAGTTTTTCTATGATTTGAGACATTACTTTTGGGATGACCCACATCTTTATAAAGAAGGAGTAGATGGTGCTATTAGACGTTGTGTACCTGAGCATGAACAGGAACAGATCCTACGCAAGTGTCACTCCGAGGCTTATGGAGGACACCACGCTGGAGATAGAACTGCACATAAGGTATTGCAATCCGGTTTTTATTGGCCTACTCTCTTCAAGGATGCCCGTAAGTTTGTCTTATGTTGTGACGAATGTCAAAGAATAGGTAATATTAGTAGACGTCAAGAAATGCCTATGAACTATTCACTCATTATTGAACCATTTGATGTTTGGGGCTTTGATTATATGGGACCTTTTCCTGCCTCTAATGGTTACACACATATTTTAGTTGCTGTTGATTACGTTACTAAGTGGGTAGAAGCTATTCCAACTAGTAGTGCTGATCATAACACTTCTATTAAAATGCTTAAAGAAGTTATTTTCCTGAGGTTTGGAGTCCCTGGATATTTAATGACTGATGGTGGTTCACATTTTATTCATGGTGCTTTTCGTAAAATGCTTGCTAAATATGATGTTAATCATAGAATTGCATCTCCTTATCACCCACAGTCTAGTGGTCAAGTAGAATTGAGTAATAGAGAGCTCAAATTAATTTTGCAAAAGGCTGTTAATAGATCTAGAAAGAATTGGTCCAAGAAACTGGATGATGCATTATGGGCTTATAGAACTGCATACAAAAATCATATGGGTATGTCTCCGTATAAAATGGTTTATGGAAAAGCATGTCACTTACCTCTTGAACTAGAACATAATGCTTATTAGGCTATTAAAGAGCTCAATTATGATTTCAAACTTGCCGGTGAGAAGAGGTTATTTGACATTAGCTCACTTGATGAATGGAGAACCCAAGCTTATGAGAATGCCAAATTGTTTAAAGAAAAAGTTAAAAGATGGCATGACAAAAGGATACAAAAGCGTGAGTTTAATGTAGGTGATTATGTATTGCTATACAACTCTCGTTTAAGATTTTTTGTAGGAAAACTTCTCTCTAAATGGGAAGGTCCTTACGTTATCGAGGAGGTCTATCATTCCGGTGCCATAAAAATCAACAACTTCGAAGGCACAAATCCGAAGGTGGTGAACGGTCAAAGAATTAAACACTATATCTCAGGTAATCCTATAAATGTTGAAACCAATATTATTGAAACCGTAACCTCGAAGGAATACATAAGGGGCACTTTCTGGAACGTTTCAGACTCCGAAAAGGAATAGGTATGTGGTACGGTAAGTAAACCGACTCCAAAACAGTTTTTATGGCAATATTTCTCCGTTTTGGAATATTTAGAAAAATAGAAAAATAAGAAGCAGTCCGGGAAGGACACGAGGGCTCCACGAGGGTGGAGGGCGCGCCCCCTGCCTCGTGGGCACCTCGTGCGCTCTCCGGACTCCGTTTTCTTGCACGATACGTATTTCGGTCGGTAAAAATTCATTATATAATCTCCCGAAGGTTTTGACTCCTGTATCACGCAAATATCCTCTGTTCTTGTTTCGAGCTGTTTTTCTGACAGATCTAGATCATCATGACGTCTCCAAGTGCCCCCAAGGACAAGTTCTTTGAGAAGGTCATCAATCCCTACCTCGCGGAGGTGCTGCAACACCCTCAAACCATTGAGATGCATGAGGGGGTGCTGCACATCCGCGATGTTGAGGGACCACGGAGGACCGGAAGCGTGGAGACAAGGCTTGAAGCAATGGAGCAACAAGTTTTCAAGTGCCAGGAGATGGTGGAGCGTGGACTTGACTCCAATCACATAATGATCACGGAGTTCACCAACAACCACAAGCTGGATGCCAAGGACATTAGGGAGGCCATCTTCAAGCTCCACGAGAAAATCAAGCACCTCCAAGCCCAAATCTATGACCTGCAAAACCAAAACTGTGAGTATGAATATAGATTCAAGAGGATGAGTTTGGCTGCAGATTTAAGGATCCCGGAGACTCGATCATCCTTCTATGATGGTGAGCCTATGCCTTGGAAGATGGACGACAAGCCTACATCATCAACAATCCCTTCACCAGCAAAGGAGACATAATCACATGGGTATGGGCACTCCCCTTGGCAACTGCCAAGCTTGGGGGAGGTGCCCCGGTATCGTATCACCATCACACTCCTATCTTTACCCTTTTTCTTAGTTCGATCCTATTTAGTAGTATATTGATCTAGTAGAATAAAGTTTTGGTATGATCTAGTTTTGAGTTTTGCTTTATGATCTCTCTATGTAATCGAGTCCGTGATCTATATATAATAAATATTAGTGTTGAGTCAAGGGCTTGATTATCTTGCTATGATCTTGAGGGAATAAAAGAGAAAAGAATAAAAAAAGAAACAAAGAGATCATATTGATCTTATTGAGAGTAATGACTTCACATAGAAAGAGTATGATGATTAAAAATTGTTGAGAGCTGACAAACATAGCTTTGGTCATCGTTGCAACAAATAGGAAGTATAAAGAAAGAGAGGTTTCACATATAAATATACTATCTTGGACATCTTTTATGATTGGGAGCACTCATTAAAATATGACATGCTAAAGAGTTGATGTTGGACAAGGAAGACAACGTAATGGGTTATGTTTTCTTATATCTGAGAAGTATAATGTCATGGATCATCCAACATGTTGAGCTTGCCTTTCCCCCTCATGCTAGCCAAATTCTTTGCACCAAGTAGAGATACTACTTGTGCTTCCAAAAACCCTTAAACCAGTTTTGCCATGAGAGTCCACCATACCTACCTATGGATTGAGTAAGATCCTTCAAGTAAGTTGTCATCAGTGCAAGCAATAAAAATTGCTCTCTAAATATGTATGATTGATTGGTGTGGAGGAAATAAGCTTTATACGATCTTGTGATGTCGAAGAAATAAAAGCGACGGACTGCATAATAAAGGTTCATATCACAAGTGGCAATATAAAGTGACGTTCTTTCGCATTAAGATTTTGTGCATCCAACCCTGAAAGCGCATGGCAACCTCTGCTTCCCTCTGCGAAGGGCCTATCTTTTATTATTATCTTCTACCTTATGCAAGAGTCATGGTGATCTTCACCTTTCCTTTTTATATTTTATCCTTTGGCAAGCACAGGATGTTGGAAAGGATCTTGATATATATATATATATATATATATATCTAATTGGATGTGGGTTAGCATGAACTATTATTGTTGACATTACCCTTGAGGTAAAAGGTGGGGAGGCAAAACTATAAGCCCCTATCTTTCTCTGTGTCCGATTAAAACTCCGTAACCACAAGTATTGCGTGAGTGTTAGCAATTATGAAAGACTAAATTATAGTTGAGTATGTGGACTTGCTAGAAGCTCTGACATAGACTCTTTCTGATGTTATGATAAATTGCAATTGCCTCAATGACTGAGATTATAGTTTGTTAGTTCTCAATAAAGTTTCTGATTCATACTTTGCATTGTGAATAGATTATTACTTGAGCATAAGAAATCAGATGACATTATCCATATATGTTGCTGTTATGAGAACAATCATGATGCCCTCATGTCCGTATTTTATTTTATCGACACCTCTACCTCTAAACTTGTGGACATATTTATCGTTATCCACTTCCGCTTGAGGACAAGCGAGGTCTAAGCTTGGGGGAGTTGATACGTCCATTTTGCATCATGCTTTTATATCGATATTTATTGCATTATGGGTTGTTATTACACATTATGTCACAATACTTATGCCTATTCTCTCTTATTTTACAAGGTTTACATAAGGAGGGAGAATGCCGGCAGCTGGAATTCTGGGCTGGAAAAGGAGCAAATATTAGAGACCTATTCTGCACAACTCCAAAAGTCCTGAAACTCCACGAAAGTTATTTTTAGAAATAAAAAAAAATATTGAGCGGAAGAAATACGTCAGGGGGGCCTCCACCTGTCCACGAGGGTGGGGGGCGCGCCCTACCCCCCTGGGCGCGCCCCCTGCCTCGTGGGCCCCCTGTTGGCCCTCCGGTGCCCATCTTCTGCTATATGAAGTCTTTCGTCCGAAGAAAAATCATAAGAAAGCTTTCGGGACGAGACTCCGCCGCCACGAGGCGGAACCTTGGCGGAACCAATCTAGGGCTCCGACAGAGCTGTTCTGCCGGGGACACTTCCCTCCGAGAGGGGGAAATCATCGCCATCGTCATCACCAACGCTCCTCTCATCGGGAGAGGGCAATCTCCATCAACATCTTCACCAGCACCATCTCCTCTCAAACCCTAGTTCATCTCTTGTATGCAATTCTAGTCCAATAGTCTAGGATTGGTACCTGTAGGTTGCTAGTAGTGTTGATTACGCCTTGTAGTTGATGCTAGTTGGTTTATTTGGTGGAAGAGCATATGTTTAGATCCTATATCCATATTAATACTCCTCTGATTATGAACATGAATATGCTTTGTGAGTAGTTATGTTTGTTGCTGAGGACATGGGAGAAGTCTTGCTATTAGTAGTCATGTGAATTTGGTATTCGTTCGATATTTTGATGAGATGTATGTTGTCTATCCTCTAGTGGTGTTATGTGAACGTCGACTACATAACACTTCACCATTATTTGGGCCTAGAGGAAGGCATTGGGAAGTAATAAGTAGATGATGGGTTGCTAGAGTGATAGAAGCTTAAACCCTAGTTTATGCGTTGCTTCGTAAGGGGCTGATTTGGATCCATATGTTTCATGATATGGTTAGGTTTACCTTAATACTTTTGTTGTAGTTGCGGATGCTTGCAATAGAGGTTAATCATAAGTGGGATGCTTTTTCAAGTAAGGACAACACCCAAGCACCGGTCCACCCACATATCAAATTATCAAAGTACCGAACGCGAATCATATGAACGTGATGAAAACTAGCTTGACGATAATTCCCATGTGTCCTCGGGAGCGTTTTCCTTTATATAAGAGTTTGTCCAGGCTTGTCCTTTGCTACAAAAAGGATTGGGCCACCTTGCTGCACTTTATTTACTTTTGTTACTTGCTGCTCGTTACAAATTATCTTATCACAAAACTATCTGTTACCTATAATTTCAGTGCTTGCAGAGAATACCTTGCTGAAAACCGCTTATCATTTCCTTCTGCTCCTCGTTGGGTTCGACACTCTTACTTATCGAAAGGACTACGATAGATCCCCTATACTTGTGGGTCATCACGCGGCCAGACTCCGAAGATTCTATGCCTAGAGCCAAACCCCCTGTTCGTCTCCTCCTCCCCTGTAGTTTCCATTATTTTTTCTCTCTTTTCCGATTACTTTTTCCTTTCTCGCTTTAAAGCTTTGGTACGGCTAGACCGCACACCCGTGACACATACATCTTTAAAATATGTATGTCCATCATACCTAGGGGCTTCTTGGACAGAAGCTTTTTATTATTATTCATCGAGCATCAAGCTCTTCACATATGATTTCTTCCATATGTACCTTTTCTTCGCCATTATATGCATCGATATGACTTAAGTTTTGGCCAAGCTGGGTTGCCTGGCTCCTGTGCTTATGCCCTACGTTCCCGTTAGTTCGGCTAGGGCATAAAGGGAGCACCTCTGCGATTGTTACTGCCGGGTCTTCCGGATGTGTACCTCAGACTAGGTGAAGCCGAAAGCTAGCGTTCTTAAGGGAATATTCGGTCGGTGAATTAAAGACGTCTTTGCCATTACTCCATTGTGAACCCCCAGAAGTTAATTACACTGTGATTTTTCCATCACAATTCGGACATGTACATTAATACATGCACACCCAGGGAAAGGAACCCTTAACGGAACTATTCTCTCTGGAAGATGTTTCTTACGACCTCAATGTAATATAACATAACTAGCAGAATACAACTTGTCTGTTCAAGCAACTATGACCCCTACGCCTAGTTTTCCAGGCATACCCCGGTCTATTCGGCTGCGCAGGTATTCGGAAACACTCCGCACCCTCGGGTCTGGAGGTTGAAGCGAAAAGGTCTGCCATGACAAATGCTATACAATTCAGCTAGAATTACACATGGTAAGGAAAGTACATAGTCACTTGGACTCAAACACTTCCTCCTCTATACCATCCAACAGGCAGTCTAACTTACAATCCTGTTGGGAATATTTTGCGGCCACCTCTACTTGGTCATATACTAAACTAACGGGAATTTCTTTCCCATCTGACCCTAGCGGTCCAACCCGGGCCATGTGATTAGGATCCAGCTTGGTATATCGCGTTTTCACCATGGCCCAGGCCTCTCATGCACCCTCTCGGCAGGCCGATATCTTCCATAGTCGGATACGCCGCCGCGCTCCCTTGAATAGCTCTACAAGCTCCTCCATACTTCCTGGAGGGGAGGCGGATGGCCATAACGCCTTGGCAACACTCCGCGTGGCTAGCCGAGCATGCTCGTGCACTTGCGACAGCCTGTAGCAGATCACTTGATGATCCGGACACCTCCTCTTCAGGACGGCCCGTCAATACGCCTGCAATCATAACTATATCAGTTCCATTTATCGCCGAACTACTTTAGAAATAGTTCAGATACATACTGAATATGCCGCCCCACAGCTTCTTGTTCTCCTTTACGGAATCGGCTAGCTGGACCCGCACATCCTTCAACTCTTCGCCCAGCTGGGTCTTGCACTCCTGGAGTTGGTTTTTCTCAACAATGACCTGCTTCAGCACACGTTCGCCCGTAGCATGTAGCCTTTTGGCTTCTTGTTCATTCGCTTGCGCGACTTCCAGCGCCTCCTTGAGTTCCACTAACAATTATGTCATGGTATAGGCAACATTGTTAACATTACTGGCATTTAATCATATTTTCTCGATGGAGGGGAATATTACCAGGTGACGCCTTCTTGGATTTCTCCAGTTCGGCGGCGACAGCAGTTAGCTGTGTCTGACACCTTTTTAGCTCTTGGGCTAACAGGACGTTCTTCTCCGTAAGAGCCTGGTTATACAACGATCCTCAAATCAGCTGTGCCAACTACTTTAAGTCTCGGGGGCTACTGGCATATGGTTATCATATTTTGGGCACAATAAACTTACCTGCACATCTGTTAAATGCTGCTTTGTGGCTCTGCTAAGCCTGTTTTGAGCAGCTCGGATGTATGCGTCAGCCGAGCTGAAGGCATTGAATGCCTCTTCCAAGAACTCGGGGTCTCGTAAAACAGCCCTGCAGCGCCGATGGTTCATGGCGCTCTCTACCTCCGAGTTGGTAACGGACATATTTTCTGAACCCTCGACCGAACGATAGTCCGGTGTTGCTCCCGTACCGGCTCCCGTTTCTCTGGTGGGATCTAAATCCCGGTTGTCGGGAGTACGGCTGGCTGGACCCCCGGACATAGTCCGGCGGACCCTTTTCTTGGAACTAGACAAACGCACAAAGTCACAGTCGGGTGCGGCCGCTGAAAAACATATTTATGGATCCGTACCTCTTCTATGAAAGCCTGGTTGTGTCTTCACCAGCCTTCCTCTTCGAAGGCTGGCCCGGTGTGGGAGCCGATCTCATCGGAATCGCCGAACGCCTCCTCTTTGGAACACAAGACAGTATGGTGGGTAAGATAGAATAAGAGCACTCTTTTAGAGGAGGTGTCTCTTGATTACTTACGCGCGAAACGGGAAGAAGGCCAGGGTAGTCGGCGGTGATGGCCACTTCTGTGCCATCATAGCTCGTCTGGTAAAACACTCCCTCCGTGAGCACCACGAATATATCCGGATCCTCCTCAAAACCAGGATCAAGCTCCCGGTTGTGGTTCTCCGGCTGTGGGGCGGGACTATGAAGTCCTTCGGTGACCTTTCGCCAGTGCTGTCATAACAAACGGATTTGAAATTTATCAAAAGTAATCCGGAAGTGGAATGAGTGAAACAGAGGGGTTGAGGCTTACCCAGCTGGGGGGATCATACATAGAATACCCATCTCTGTGCTTAATGCGAAGAAATTCCTCTTCCTCCCCTTTAAACAGCTCGACCAATATCTTGGCCAGGGCGGCGAGGGTATCCGGACCTTTTCGGCCACAACGGGAGGCGTCATCCTCCCCATTATAGTGCCACATTGGCATCCCTCTGTATTGTAGTGGCTGAACCCCTCGCACTATGGAGGTCGCCATTACCTTGATTATTGTGAGTCCGGACTGAGCGAGCGTCTTTATCTTGCTCATAAGTTGACGAACTTCTGCGCTGTCATCTTCTTCAAGACTCCGGGGACGCCAACTGTGGCATTTCTTCAGCGGAACACTTGCAAACTCGGGAAGACCCTTTCGAACTGGGTCGGGAAGCGCGACGTCCTCAATGTAGAACCATTCGGAAGGCCATTCTTACTTAAAGCATTACTCTCTTCTTATGAACTTAATACTCTAGATGCATGCTGGATAACGGTCGATGTGTGGAGTAATAGTAGTAGATGCAGGCATGAGTCGGTCTACTTGTCTCGGACGTGATGCCTATATACATGATCATACCTAGATATTCTCATAACTATGCTCAATTCTATCAATTGCTCAACAGTAATTTGTTCACCCACCGTAATACTTATGCTCTTGAGAGAAGCCACTAGTGAAACCTATGGCCCCCGGGTCTATTTTCCATCATATTAATCTTCCAACACTTAGCTATTTTTATTGCCTTTTATTTTACTTTGCATCTTTATCATAAAAATACCAAAAATATTATCTTATCATATCTATCAGATCTCACTCCCGTAAGTGACCGTGAAGGGATTGACAACCCCTTTATTGCGTTGGTTGCGAGGATTTATTTGTTTGTGTAGGTGCAAGGGACTTGTGTGTGGCCTCCTACTGGATTGATACCTTGGTTCTCAAAAACTGAGGGAAATACTTACGCTACTTTGCTGCATCACCCTTTCCTCTTCAAGTGAAAACCAACGTAGTGCTCAAGAGGTAGCATCATTCACATATACTTATCAGAAATGCTGTAGTGCTCCCACTCACTTTCTTGTAAATACATGCTTCACCGCAAGTCTGTATAAAACTATATGGTTTGATCACACTATCAAAACGTACATTCCAACTCCGAGATGTTTGCACCAGTCCATAAATGGATCGCTGGAGCTTACACACTTTGTTAGCATCTTTTGGATTGACAAAACCTTCTGGTTGCATCATATACAACTCTTCTTTAAGAAATCCATTAAGGAATGCAGTTTTGACATCCATTTGCCAGATTTCATAAAATGCGGCAATTGCTCACATGATTTGGACAGACTTAAGCATCGTTACGAGTGAGAAAGTCTCATGATAGTCAACACCTTGAACTTTTGTCAAAACCTTTTTCGAAAAGTCTAGCTTTGTAGATAGTAACACTACTATCAGCGTCCGTCTTCCTCTTGAAGATCCATTTATTTTCTATGGTTTGCCGATCATCGGGCAAGTCAACCAAAGTCCACACTTTGTTCTCATACATGGATCCCATCTCAGATTTCATGGCCTCAAGCCATTTCGCGGAATCTGGGCTCATCATCACTTCCTCATAGTTCGTAGGTTCGTCATGGTCAAGTAACATGACCTCCAGAACAGGATTACCGTACCACTCTGGTGCAGATCTCACTCTGGTTGACCTACGAGGTTCAGTAGTAACTTGATTTGAAGTTTTATGATCATCATCATTAGCTTCCTCACTAATTGGTGTAGGTGTCACAGGAACCGGTTTCTGTGATGAACTACTTTCCAATAAGGGAGCAGGTACAGTTACCTCATCAAGTTCTACTTTCCTCCCACTCACTTCTTTCAAGAGAAACTCCTTCTCTAAAAAGGATCCATTCTCAGCAACGAATATCTTGCCTTCAGATCTGTGATAGAAGGTGTACCCTACATTTTCTTTTGGGTATCCTATGAAGACGCACTTCTCCGATTTGGGTTTGAGCTTATCAGGTTGAAACTTTTTCACATAAGCATTGCAACCTCAAACTTTAAGAAACGACAGCTTAGGTTTCTTGCCAAACCATAGTTCATACGGTGTCGTCTCAACGGATTTAGATGGTGCCCTATTTAACGTGAATGTAGCTGTCTCTAATGCATAACCCCAAAACGATAGTGGTAAATCGGTAAGAGACATCATAGATCGCACCATATCTAATAAAGTATGGTTACGACATTCGGACACACCATTACACTGTGGTGTTCCAGGTGGCGTAAGTAGTGAAACTATTTCACATTGTTTTAACTGAAGGCCAAACTCGTAACTCAAATATTCGTCTCCGCGATCAAATCGTAGAAACTTCATTTTCTTGTCACGATGATTTTCCACTTCACTCTGAAATTCTTTGAACTTTTCAAATGTTTCAGACTTATGTTTCATCAAATAGATATACCCATATCTGCTCAAATCATCTGTGAAGGTCAGAAAATAATGATACCTGCCGCGAGCCTCAACACTCATCGGATCGCATACGTCAGTATGTATTATTTCCAATAATTCAGTTGCTCGCTCCATTGTTCCGGAGAACGGAGTTTTAGTCATCTTGCCCATAGGGCATGGTTCGCAAGCATCAAGTGATTCACAATCAAGTGATTCCAAAATTCCATCAGCACGGAGTTTCTTCATGCGCTTTACACAATATGACCTAAACGGCAGTGCCACAAATAAGGTGCACTATCATTATTAACTTTGCATCTTTTGGCTTCAATATTATGAATATGTGTATTATTACGATCGAGATCCAACAAACCATTTTCGTTGGTGTGTATGACCATAGAATGTTTTATTCATGTAAACAAAACAACAATTGTTCTCTAACTTAAATGAATAACTGTATTGCAATAAACATGATCAAATCATATTCATGCTCAACGCAAACACCAAATAACACTTATTTCAACACTAATCCCGAAAGTATAGGGAGTGTGCGATGATGATCATATCAATCTTGGAACCACTTCCAACACACATCGTCACTTCACCCTTAACTAGTCTCTGTTCATTCTGCAACTCCCGTTTTGAGTTACTAATCTTAGCAACTGAACTAGTATCAAATACTAAGGGGTTGCTATAAACACTGGTAAAGTACACATCAATAACATGTATATCAAATATACCTTTGTTCACTTTGCCATCCTTCTTACCCGCCAAATACTTGGGGCAGTTCCGCTTCCAGTGACCATCCCTTTGCAGTAGAAGCACTCAGTCTCAGGCTTAGGTCCAGACTTGGGTTTCTTCACTTGAGCAGCAACTTGCTTGCCGTTCTTCTTTGAAGTTTCCCTTCTTCCCTTTGCCCTTTTCTTGAAACTAGTGGTCTTGTCAACCATCAACACTTGATGCTTTTCTTGATTTCTACCTTCGTCGATTTCAGCATCACGAAGAGCTTTGGGAATCGTTTTTGTTATCCCTTGCATATTATAGTTCATCACGAAGTTCAAGTAACTTGGTGATAGTGACTAGAGAACTCTGTCAATCACTATCTTATCTGGAAGATTAACTCCCACTTGATTCAAGCGATTGTAGTACCCAGACAATCTGAGCACATGCTCACTGCTTGAGCTATTCTCCTCCATCTTTTAGCTATAGAACTTGTTGGAGACTTCATATATCTCAACTCGGGTATTTTCTTGAAATATTAACTTCAACTCCTGGAATATCTCATATGGTCCATGACGTTAAAAACGTCTTTGAAGTCCCGATTCTAAGCCATTAAGCATGGTGCACTAAACTATCAAGTGGTCATCATTTCGAGCTTGCCAAACGCTCATAACGTCTGCATTTGCTCCTATAATCGGTCTGTCACCTAGCGGTGCATCAAGGACATAATTCTTCTGTGCAGCAATGAGGATAATCCTCAGATCACGGATCCAATCCGCATCATTGCTACTAACATCTTTCAACTTAGTTTTCTCTAGGAACATATCAAAATAAAACAGGGGAGCTAAACGCGAGCTATTGATCTACAACATAGATATGCTAATACTACCAGGACTAAGTTTATGATAAATTAAAGTTCAATTAATCATATTACTTAAGAACTCCCACTTAGATAGACATCCCTCTAATCATCTAAGTGATCACGTGATCCATATCAACTAAACCATGTCCGATCATCACGTGAGATGGAGTAGTTTTAATGGTGAACATCACTATGTTGATCACATCTACTATATGATTCACGCTCGACCTTTCGGTCTCAGTGTTCCAAGGCCATATCTGCATATGCTAGGCTTGTCAAGTTTAACTTGAGTATTCCGCGTGTGCAACTGGTTTGCACCCATTGTATTTGAACGTAGATCCTATCACACCCGATCATCACGTGGTGTCTCAGCACAAAGAACTTTTGCAACGGTGCATACCCAGGGAGAACACTTATACCTTGAAATTTAGTGAGAGATCATCTTATAATGCTACCGTCGATCTAAGCAAAATAAGATGCATAAAAGATAACCATCACATGCAATCAATATAAGTGATATGATATGGCCATCATCATTTTGTGCTTGTGATCTCCATCTCCGAAGCACCGTCATGATCACCATCGTCACCGGCGCGACACCTTGATCTCCATCGTAGCATCGTTGTTGTCTCGCCAACTTATGCTTCTACGACTATCGCTACCGCTTAGTGATAAAGTAAAGCATTACAGGGCGATTGCATTGCATACAATAAAGCGACAACCATATGGCTCCTGCCAGTTGCCGATAACTCGATTACAAAACATGATCATCTCATACAATAAAATATAGCATCATGTCTTGACCATATCACATCACAACATGCCCTGCAAAAACAAGTTAGACGTCCTCTACTTTGTTGTTGCAAGTTTTACGTGGCTGCTACGGGCTGAGCAAGAACCGTTCTTACCTACGCATCAAAACCACAACGATAGTTCGTCAAGTTAGTGTTGTTTTAACCTTCTCAAGGACCGGGCGTAGCCACACTTGGTTCAACTAAAGTTGGAGAAACTGACACCCGCCAGCCACCTGTGTGCAAAGCACGTCGGTAGAACCAGTCTCGTGTAAGCGTACGCGTAATGTCAGTCCGGGCCGCTTCATCCAACAATACCGCCGAACCAAAGTATGACATGCTGGTAAGCAGTATAACTTGTATCGCCCACAACTCACTTGTGTTCTACTCGTGCATATAACATCTACGCATAAAACCTGGCTCGGATGCCACTGTTGGGGAACGTAGTAATTTCAAAAAAATTCCTACGCTCACACAGGATCATGGTGATGCATAGCAATGAGAGGGGAGAGTGTGTCTACGTACCCTCATAGACCGAAAGCGGAAGCGTTAGCACAACGCGGTTGATGTAGTCGTACGTCTTCAAGATCCGACCGATCCAAGTACCGAACGTACGACACCTCCGAGTTCAGCACACATTCAGCTCGATGACGTCCCGCGAACTCCGATCCAGCAGAACTTCACGGGAGAGTTCCGTCAACACGATGGCATGATGACGGTGATGATGTTGCTACCGACGCAGGGCTTCGCCTAAGCACCGCTACGATATGATCGAGGTGGAATATGGTGGAGGGGGGCACCGCACACGGCTAAGAGATCAAGAGATCAATTGTTGTGTCCAGAGGTGCCCCCTGCCCCCGTATATAAAGGAGGGAGGGAGAGGCCGACCCTAGAGGGGGCGCGCCAAGTGTGGGGAGTCCTACTAGGACTCCCAAGTCCTAGTAGGATTCCCCTTTCCTTTCCGGAGTAGGAGAGAAGGAAAGAGGGGGAGAGGGAGAAGGAAAAGGGGGCTGCACCCCTTGTCCAATTCGGACCAGAGGGGGGGCGCGCGCCTCCTTCCTTTTGGCCTCTCTCCTCTATTCCCGTATGACCCAATAAGGCCCAATACTTCTCCCGGTGAATTCCCGTAACTCCCCGGTACTCCGAAAATACCCGAATCACTCGGAACCTTTCCGATGTCCGAATATAGTCGTACAATATATCGATCTTTACGTCTCGACCATTTCGAGACTCCTTGTCATGTCCCCGATCTCATCCGGGACTCCGAACTACCTTCGGTACATCAAATCACATAACTCATAATACAAATCGTCATCGAACTTTAAGCGTGCGGACCCTACGGGTTCGAGAACTATGTAGACATGACCGAGACACGTCTCCGGTCAATAACCAATAGCGGAACCTGGATGCTCATATTGGCTCCCACACATTCTACGAAGATCTTTATCGGTCAAATCGCATAACAATATACGTTGTTCCCTTTGTCATCGGTATGTTACTTGCCCGAGATTCGATCGTCGGTATCTCAATACCTAGTTCAATCTCGTTACCGGCAAGTCTCTTTACTCGTTCCGTAATACATCATCCCGCAACTAACTCATTAGTCACAATGCTTGCAAGGCTTATAGCGATGTGCATTACCGAGTGGGCCCAGAGATACCTATCCGACAATCGGAGTGACAAATCCTAATCTCGAAATACGCCAACCCAACAAGTACCTTCAGAGACACCTGTAGAGCACCTTTTATAATCACCCAGTTACGTTGTGACGTTTGGTAGCACACAAAGTGTTCCTCCGGTAAACGGGAGTTGTATAATCTCATAGTCATAGGAACATGTATAAGTCATGAAGAAAGCAATAGCAGAATACTAAACGATCAAGTGGTAAGCTAACGGAATGGGTCAAGTCAATCACATCATTCTCCTAATGATGTGATCCCGTTAATCAAATGACAACTCATGTCTATGGCTAGGAAACATAACCATCTTTGATTCAACGAGCTAGTCAAGTAGAGGCATACTAGTGACACTCTGTTTGTCTATGTATTCACACATGTACTAAGTTTCCGGTTAATACAATTCTAGCATGAATAATAAACATTTATCATGATACAAGGAAATAAATAATAACTTTATTATTGCCTCTAGGGCATATTTCCTTCATTTCCTTCCTCCTTCCTCCCCCTTCCTTCTCTCCTAATCCAACTAGGGAAAGGGGGGAATCCTACTCCCGGTGGGAGTAGGACTCCCCTTGGGGCGCACCTAGGAGGCCGGCCTCCTCCCCCTCCTCCACTCCTTTATATACGGGGGAGGGGGACACCCCATAGACACACAAGTTGATCATTGATCTCTTAGCCGTGTGCGGTGCCCCCCTCCACCATAATCCACCTCGGTCATATCATCGTAGTGCTTAGGCGAAGCCCTGCGCCGGTAGCTTCATCATCACCGTCATCACGCCGTCGTGCTGACGAAGCTCTCCCTCGACACTCTACTGGATCGTGAGTTCGTGGGACGTCACCGAGCTGAACGTGTGTAGATCGTGGAGGTGTCGTACGTTCGGTACTAGGATCGGTCGATCGTGAAGACGTATGACTACATCAACGCGTTGTCATAATGCTTCCGCTTTCGGTCTACGATTGTACGTGGACGGTAGACGAATATCTCATTTACAGGTCGAGGAATATCTCGTTTGCGGGTCGAAAACGTGCGCGGTAGAACAGAAACCGTATATGAAACTGCATAATTTGAAAGAAAAAAAGTTTCGCGGGAGAAATTGCAACCATAGTAGTTCATCACATACTACATGGTCAAACACTAATTCATTACTAGTTCATATTACATACTACATTGACTACTAGTAGTAAGGGGGGTGAGGATCTCACGGCGGCGAGCTCGCGGCCATGGACGACACGGTGGAGGAGCTCAATCCTCCTCGTCGGAGCTGTCGAGGTCGATGTACTTCTCCCTCTGCTCCTCGCGGATGCGCCGCCACTCATCGTCCTTCTCCTTGGCGGCAAGGTTCGCCGCGACCGCCTGCTGAAACACAAGGTCTTCGAGCTCCTCGTGGTGGCGCCGGCGCTCCGCCTCCTCGCGCAAGCTGCGTTCGGCAATGGCGGCCGCGACCGTGTCGACATCGGCGACGAGGTCCTCAGGCCCGACGACGCCGAGGAGCACGATCTCCTCGGGCTCCTGCGGCTCCTCCTACCACTCCATCTTCACGGGGAGAAGCCTCGCGCCGGAAGAGGAAGAGCTCGACGCGCGGGTGAGCCACGCGGTAGATCTCGAGCCCGCGACGGAGGACCCCGTGACCTGCTGACGGTCGTACTCCTCCGTCTCGCGACGGAGGAATCTCGACGGCGGCGAGAGGCCCCGGTTCGTCCACTTCTTCGCCCCGTGCTTTCTCGCGTCGTCCGAGCGGACACGACGCTCGCGCTCGGGGTTGCGGCGACCGCCGGAGCCATGGCCGAAGCTCCACATGGCGTTTCGAGGCAGATGCGGGCTCGACGGCGGCGAGAAATGCGAGGGGGCAGTGGGGAATCGCAGCGGAACACGGCGGTGGAGAGATAGGGTTTCGACCCGTATCCCCCCCCCTCCCCGCAAACCCATAGATATGCCGCTTCTGCTGGGCGGTTTGCGGGCCGCGGTAAATTTTTTTACGAGCCGGACGAGTATACGGGCTCTGTTCTGGCCAGAAAATTTGGGCCGAGCTCGTATACTCGCCGGACTTATGCGGGTTTGCCTGATTTGCGGGGTCTGCTAGAGATGCTCTAACTCTCATACACCCACATATATGAATATCTAGGTAGCAAATATGTTGACCGGAAGAGTGTTAATACATGTACAAGTGATAGCATCTGTTGCTACTTGCTAGCTGTAAAGGAATTTTGGATCTTTGTATCTTACAATGCATGTTGAAACATGTTTATTTACCTTATTAGAGTCGATTATGATTTATTATGATTGCAGCCACTAATTCATTTTTATTTTTCTTGCACAAAGCGGATGGCAACCCAGATATGGAGTGTTAGGCATTTTTTACATCTCCGTGGATACAAGAATCCAGAGCTAGAGATGATTGAGAGGATTTCATTAGTTATTTTGATATAAAGGAGATGATAAAGGAATTGGGGTCAAACCCTTGGGACAATGTTTATTATCAGAAGAAGGTGGCCAATGGAAACTTCATGGTTGAGTTAACTGATGATGCAGACATTATGAATATGCTAGAGGAATTTGATGCTTATACGGAAATCAGTTTGCATATTTGATTGGGGGCGAGCAAATGCAAACGAGAAGCCATGGGAGGCGAGCGTGGCGCGCGGCCGACTTGAGCGTTGTGTGTTGGATGTGACACGAGCGACCGCCATCGGGCCGAGCCGGTCGGAAGAAGCCGCATGGCCCGGTTCAGCAGTGAGAAGAATAGTCAGAAAAAAAACCACCGACGCGGCATGCCAGCTGGACCTAACAATTGTGATCGACCGGTCAGAATGCTCGCAAAAATTTAAACAGGGTAAATTATAACAACATTGGGGTAAAACGGATAAAACTTGGCTAAATGGGATAATTAGTGTTAAAAATGTCAAAATAGGGCGTAAAAACCGGAATTCACTCTTTCTTTTTCTTTTGAGAGGTAGATGGTTTCGGTAGTTACTTTTACATTTATGTTTGCAGGTTTAGTTTCCTTGCTTTTGGTCGTTTACCGTACTTTGAAGAACTCTGGTGGTTTCTTCAATGAAAATCGATGGGGAGGCTCATTGTTTCAAAAATAAAATTTAGAAAACTCCGGTAAAAAGATCCGTACAACTCCTCCGCTTAGAGCACATGCGTGGCCACTGACGGGCCAGGGCATTACACGTACGTACGACCGTGTCACACCAGCTGCTCTTGGATACCTCGAAGTGCCACGGTGATGGCGGCAAACGAAGGCCTCCTCGAAGGCTCCGCGTACCACGCCCGGCAGATGAGATCAACCAGGGCTCCAGTAGCAGCATCCGCGTCGCCTTCCGGGAGCCTTGGCCTCAGTTTTCCATCCGCTACCTCCAACGCAATCTGTGAAGCACAAACAGTACAGACAGACTGAGTCAGCAAGCTCGATCGATCGAAAAGTTAATGGCAATGCAGCTCGTGCCCGCGATTATACCTTGCTAGGCCCGTAGCTGGTGTCTATGTACGGGTGCTCCCCGGTGACGAGCTCGTTGAGCATCACGCCGAAGCTGTACACGTCGCACTTCTCCGTGTACGGCTCGCAGCGGATCACCTCGGGCGCCATGTACACGTACGTCCCTGACAAGATGCTCAGATTAAGAACTGCGACGGGAGAAGTCGAGAAATTTGCCGGCGTGCATGCATGCACGGGCGATCGAGCGGTGCCGGTGTCTTACCGGTTTCGCCGGTGAGCGCCTGCGCGCCGTCCGGCAGGAACCTGGCGTGGCCGAAGTCGGCGACCCGCGCGCGCGAGTCGGCGTCCAGCAGCACGTTGCTGGGCTTCAGGTCCCGGTGCAGCACCCGCGGCGTCTGCTCGTGGAGGTGCCGCATCGCCAGCGCGACCTCCAGCGCCCTCCCCACCCTCTGCGCCAGCGGCCGCGCCGGCGGCAGCTCCTTCCTGCGGCGCTCCTTGCCCCCGTGCAGCCACTCCACCAGCGTGGCGCCGCTGAGGAGCTCCGTCACCAGGAAGCAGCTCTCCGGCGGGCGCAGGCACGCGCCCATCAGCCGCAGCACGTGCGGGTGCCGCTGCCGGGAGAGGACGTCCAGCTCCTGCGCGAAGAAGGCCTCGGCGCTCGGGTTGGAGCGGAGGAGCTCCGGCCGGATCCACTTCACCGCCACCTCCAGCCCCCTCCACGTCGCCCGGTGTATCTCCGCCGTCGTCCCTCGGCCTATCGTCTCGTGCAGCTCGATCTGTTTCACGCTCCACGAACAGCACGCGGTAAGAAAACCCGATCGATATGCACGCACGGCTTCTGCCTCTTGCTGATTCGTTACCTCGTCCGGTGCGACGGACCAGCCGTGCTGCACCGCGAGGTCTCTCGTGGCGGCCAAGTACGGGTCGCGGGGCGGCGCTTCTATCGACTCCGGTTCTTCGTCCCCGTCCTCGTCGTCGGTCGCCGTCGCGGCCTCCGCGTCTTCGTCGACGCTCCTGTGAGGCGGGCGCTCCTCGTCGTTGGACATGAGGTGCAAGAAGCCGTGCTCCTGGGCGACCTCGAGGCAGAACCGGAGGTACTGCTGCGCGTTCTCCAGCCGGGCCTTGTACGTCTCCTTGAGATCGCTCTGCTTCCGCAGCTCCTCCTTGAGCTTCGCGACCTTGACAACACACACGGCACGTACAACACAGAGCTAGAATCAACCACTGCAAAGCAAATCTCCGATCATTTCCTCGAGTTGTAGGATATGTGTCAATGTGTTTACCTGTTCGCAGCACTCGGGGTTGGGCGAGGGCGAGAAGAAGATGCCGGCGAGGCGGCCGCGGAGGCCGCGGTGCTCGTGACGCGTGCGCTGCCCGTTGCCCGTCGGCGTGCTCTCCATGGCCGGCGGGAGGTTTCGGTTCAGGCCGCTGTGCGGTTCGGCCTCGGTATTGAATGGAGAAACGAAAAGGCGGATGAGATAGCCGATTGGAAACCGTGGGGAGTGACGGTGCAAGGTGTAAGCGGACAAGAGGTGCGGTTCATCCAATGCAATGTGCACCAGAGTTTTGGAATTTTCGTAGTAGAAGCATGAATGCGATTTTTTTTTTTTTTTGAGACAAATGAATGCGATTGGTGGCATTTTCCAACTGGAGGTGTCAAGCCGGCAAGCTTCGCTGGCCCAACTGCCCAAGTGCTTCCTATGGGCACATTTTTCATTTTCCGGTTTTTTTAGGGGTTCATTTTCCGGTTTTAGAGTCTGCATATTCTTCGGCTGCATCCAGA